>NC_083408.1:71876704-72179735 GCF_020745735.1 Hemiscyllium ocellatum | reverse complement strand
TCAGGATAATAGTAACGGGTTGAAGGCTGAACAGCATCACCATTTTCAGAGGAATTAATTTCAGCTAGAAAGGATTGTGATGAGACACCATATTCTCGAGGAACTTCGGACAGATTACGTGTGATGTAGGAAGGTCCTGAAGGCCTGCTACTTTCACGTCTAATGATATCACGTGCTGGCCTTTGGACTGGGCCTCGCACAAAACTTTGGTTTCGGGAAACAAGATCAATTGAGGGATAAACAGAAGTCCCCGGATCCACTAAAACATCAGTCCGCCTTGGAATGGTTGGCCCATGGCGAATAAATGAAGGCATTAAATCTGTAATTAAAGAGACAGACAACCATTACACAATAGCTTATAGATCTTTAGTACATGAAATCAAAATATTTTCTGTGCAATATTCAACGGCCTAGTGGTATCATCGCTAGGCTATTAATCTGGAGACTCTGGGAATGTTCTGGGGCTCAGGATTCAAATCCCACCATGGCAGATAGCAAAACTTGAATTCAATTAAACAAAGAACTAAAATTAGGAGCCTAACGGCCATGAATCCACTGCTGATTAGTGAACCAGATGGATTTTTCCAACAATGTCTTTTAGGGAGGGAAACTGCTACCCTTACCTGGTTTGGACTACATTTGACTCCAGACTCGCAGCAATGTGGCCAACTCTTAACTGCCCTCTGGGATGGGGGAATGGGGGACAAATGCTGGTCTCACCAGCAATGCCCTTACCACATGGGTTACTTTTTATTTATTCATCCAAGTGCTTGCAGAGTTTAAAAGAGATTGTTACTTTTGTGAATATATTGAACTTCATTCAGTTATTTCTAGAAAACCACATATTGAAATACACAGCAAAATTATGTAGGATGTAGTATTTGTCTTGAAATTAATCAACTTCAATGACAAAACTCAATTATCTGGTGACCCATATTTACATCTAGCAAAAAGCACACGCTTAATAACTTCCAGTTTTCTGAATTAAAGTTTTAACTCTAGAAACAATGAATTACCTGACTGAGGTAACTGATAAGCAACCCTAAAGTAAATTAAATTTAAGCAATCTTGGAGTTAATCAGTTAAAAGCAAACTTGGATTTATCTTCTCACATCAGAGTTCATAGTCAAAAAAATATGGTGATGGAAAAGCACAGCAGGTCAGACAGCATCTGAGAAGGAGGAAAGTCAACACTTCGGGCATACGCTTTTCATCAGGACCATGGAGATGGAAGGGGGCTGAGAGATAAATGGGGGTTTGGGGATGAGGTTGGGGGGTGATGGCGATAGGTGGTCATTCTGATAGGAGGGTGGATTGGATAGATGGGAAGGAAGATGGACAGGTAGGACAGGTCAAGAGGGTTATTTGAGGGTTGGACTTGAGATGATATGGGAGGGGGGGCGGAGGATTTGGAAACCTGTGAAGTCAACGGTGACGCCGTGTGGGTGAAGGGTTCCGAGGCTGAGGTTGAGGCATTCTTCCTCCAGTCGGTGGATGGCTTTGATTTAATGGTGGAAGAGGCCCAGGATTTGCATATCCTGGGGGAAGGTGAGGTGGAGTTGAAGCAGTCGGCCACAGGGCAGAGATGGTGTTTGGTGTGTGCGGACCAAGATGTTCCCTGAACAGCTCAAGCTGGCATCCTGTCTCCCCAATGTACGATACCACATTGAGAACAACTGATGCAGTACATGAGGTGTTTGGATGTGCAGGAGGTCGGAGTACATGTTGATAAAAATAGGAACAGTGGATGGTCTATCAAAGCTTGTGACTTAGCCAAGAAGTTCAGAGAAAGGAGAATTACATCTTTTAAAAATTTGTCATACATGCTCATGATTAAAGAGTTGTGCTGAAGGTAGAATTATTTATTTACATTTCTGTTTCATATTATCCCATAACCATTCCATACAGCCATAGAAAGAATGATTTAGACTGGAGCCTTAGTTACAAGGTTCTGCATATGTACATTTACCAACAGAAACATGCACCTCATTTAGGGTTTTAAGGTAATAACAGTTAGAAAATTTACCATAAGTTTTCGCTAGAAGCAACCTACAGTGGTTCTCATTCAGAATTTTTGCAGAAACCAGAATGCTTGCTCAATTAGGTTGGAAAGTATTGCTTAGAAGCTTTGGGAGAAAACTGCTAAAAATGAATCTCTGGTATCTCTCCAAGTCAACGAGTTAAGGGATCTACAACTTTAAAGTTTTCAAAAGAAAACCTGAGAATTGTTCAGCCAAAAACTAATGAAGATCTCTATGCTTCTATTAAAAGGCATAAATGGATAGGAGGAAGTAGAAGAAACAGGGAACTGAGTTAGATAAAAGAATAAAAAAGCAGATTATTTAAATGGTGAGAGGTTGCAGACCTCAGAGTTAACTCTTTGAAATTCCCCTTCTCAAAAGGCCGAGGAAGTAGAATGTTGAAATATTAAGGCAGAGGTAGATAGTTTCTTGATTACCAAGGGGATCAAAAACAATTAGTAGTACGCAAGAACGTGGAGTGGAGGTTAAAATCCAATCAGCCACGTTGTTATTGAATGGTGGAGCCGGTTCAAACTGCCAAATAGTCTACTCTTGTTCTTTGTCCGTATGTACAAGCCTATTTAGCTTTCAATGACAAAAGATCAATATCCCAAGTTAGAGGTTATTACACCTAATTATAAATGTTTGGCAAGTGTACACGTAATAAAAAGAAACCAGAAGAAGAATATTTAACAAAACATTTTTTATTAAGTATCTATAGCAAAAAGAAACTTACATCTTGGTTATGAAGCAATCAATATAAATCACTTGACCGGTAAGCCTACATCTGCAGTAGTTAAGTTACTTGAAGCGATTCTGAGATAAGATGCACATCCATTTGGAAAATCAGAGTTTGATTAGAAATAGTTAGCACAGCTATGTGCATGGAGATCATTCTTGACAAATTAGAGTCTTTTAATGAAGTGACCATGAAAGTTGACAAGGACAGGATGGTAGACGTGGTCTATGTGGATTTCAGTACGGTCGGACTTTGGTGAGGCCACACTTGGATTACTGTGTTCACTTTGATCAACTTGTTATAGGCAGGATGATATTGAACTGGAAAGAGGGCAGAAGAAATTTATAAGGATTTTGTCAGGATTCAACAGTCTGAGTTATAGGGAGAAGTTGGACAAGCTAGGACATTTTTCTTAAGAGCATAGGAGACCGAGGGGGAATTTTATAGAAATGTATAACATCACGAGAGGCATGCATACAGAGAATGCATTGTCTTTTTCCCCACAGTCGGAAATCAAGAACTAGAGGGCATCAGTTTAAGATTAGAGGGGAAAGACTAAAAGGGAAGCTGAGGGGCGTATGGAATGAGCTGCCAGAGAAAGTGGTTGAGATTGGCACATTAACAGCATTTAAAAGGCATTTGGACAAATACATGGATAGGAAAGGTGTAGAACAGAGGTGGGGAACCTTTTCATGTTGGAAGGCCGCATTATGTTAGTTGTAATCTAATAAGGCCACATCCAAGAAACTTCAATTATATATTCTTCAAAATTCACATTATTTTGTAAATATCTAACTACTAACTAAAAAAAGAGAAAAAATGTTAATTCTAAAGTTAACTAACCGTTTCATGACTTTGTTGTGACTGCTTTGTAGGAAAGCATTTGAATATTTGGTTGCAGCATGGAGGTCTGCAGTTTTAGCTGATCCTCTAGATGGGTATCAGTTATTTGTGACCTTAAAGGCATCTTGATTTTAGTTAAGTAGGAGAATGTAGATTTGCAGCAATAAGTGGTTGAAAAGCAAGAAAGCATTTTTCGTGCATGTTGCAAAATTTGGATTCATTCAAAAGGCCACATACAATGGTCTAGAAGGCCGCAGGTTCCCCACCCCTGGTTTAAAATATGGGTCAAGTGCAGGGAAATGGGGTTAGTGTTGATGGACATTTTGGTCAGCGTGGACTAGTGTGGGCCAAAGGGCCTGTCTCTGTAGGACTCAATGACTAATCACACCATGATTGAACTGCAGTCGTGCACGTCCATGCTTGCACGTGTGAGATATTGCACAATATATTCAAGGGCAATTTGTCGTGCAAAAATTTGAGAAACCCCATCCACAATCCTACAGTACTGTTGCAAGCTTCTACAGATTCCATGGTTTACATTTTTTAATTTTCTTTACATTAGACCTACAGTGCCTACTAACTGGTTTCTCTGAATTATTCACATTTTGTTACCATAATGCCTAAGCAGCTTTTAACACCAACGTTTTTTCAGGCTAAACTCTCCTGCTGGAAGCAAAATGATCCAAATGATTCCGGTCGAGGTTCCTTTAGGGTTGGGCGAGAGGGGAAACTCTTTATGGTGAACAATTGAATTGCATTACTGGAGAAGGAATCAACCAAGCAAGCTGCCAAAATGAGTCTTGATACATCTGCAGCTCCAGACAAATTGCCACACTCACAATTAGTGTTAGCTGTGTTAATCGCAACATTGTAGCAATGTTCCACTCCTACCAGGGAGATAGATGGGGGTCAGATAGTTCAGTTGTCCAGATGGCTTGTTTGTGATGCAGAGTGATGTCAACTGCATGAGTTCAATTGCTGCACTGGCTGAGGTTACCATGGACTCTCCTCCTCAAACTCTTCCCTTGCCCTAGGCATGATAATTCTCAGGTTAAACTTCCAATTGTCTCTCTCCAATCAGAGAGCAGCCCTATGGTCTGGTTCAAGAAAAACACTTTACCTTTTACCAGATAGATCCTGCAAAACTGTTAATTGGAGATCTCCAGGAAGACTTGCACAAACACACATACTTAATTCTTCAAGCTACAAGCCCTCTGGCAGTTGTCTACTACTGAAGGATAAAATTGGTACAATTTATACAGAGTATAGTATGCGATCTTAACTTGAGACTTAATCAGTTTATCACAAGAGTTAATATTAAAGTTCAACCTGCACACTTCTTATCTACAATTCTTAGCATATAGCATAGCTCTCTCTCCAAACCTCCTTTTATCCCCGGCTTTAGATGGCTCACCAGAATAATGATTTGAAATTCTGCAAAATTGTAGGGGGAAGGGGTCATGAGTGGAAGTGGTGCTGGAATTTTGCAAGTACTTCTAGATTCTGAAGATAGGAAAGCAAAATGCATCTAATAAGCACAAAGGTACAAACTAGCTCTTCTGAAGGAGCTACAATGGTGATTACTTTCATTATGTCAAACTCTAATACTGAGGCATGTGTATTGGGGTTCGTCATTGTGCATAATTGGAGAGAATACTGATGAACCAAGTTGGATCTTCAGAATGCACAGGTATCTTATGACCCTGGAAATTGTACATCGTTCAATCTATCTGCCTGGCCTTCAGACACAGTGCCTTCAACAACCTCAGCTCCATTCCCTAGAAATTCTCCTTGTAAGCCTGGACTCTTTACTCAAAAGGTTTTCGATCTCCTTCAAAACCATTAAGATTAATCTTCAAAATCTTACAATCTCTCCTAAGTTTCTGATTGTGATGCAGAAGGCATAACTTATAATCCATGCAACACAGCTTTGGATATTTCTCTACATGAACATACTACAAAAAAGCCATTTGGGTTAAGAGGAACGAATTTCAAACATTGGGTTAGCACTTTATGAAGAACAGAACGGCCACAAACTCCCCAAGACAAGTGACTAGTATGACTATTTCTAAACCATCTCATATTCTGCACACAAGTATGCTTTAAATCAAAAACAAACATACTATGATTCACTAGATGTGTGATTGCAATTAAGAAGTTGCTTGACAGATGCAATCAATAGATGCAAATATGTCTGAGATGGAAATTAGAAAAATATTTGCATTTTGCGTATGAATAGATAAAAAGAATTACTTTCAGCAAGGAGAACAGTGCATTTAGCAATCATTACTTTATGAAAACAACTACTCCAGTTCCAAGGAAACCTACTGTGAGCCTACAAAACATGTTAAAACACTGAATCAATAAAAGTTAATCTTTCTGGATGCTTAAGACCTAAAGGTTTAGTACACGTTATTTAGAACGAAGAGCTACTGGCCTGAGTCATTGATCGTATGCAGTTTCATAAAGGGATATCAAAACATATGGATTCAAAAATAAACAGCAACTGTAGCTGTAAATACAACTTCAAATTCAATGTTCTACATTTGCCAGTTCTACACAAAAATATTCTCATGCCAATTAACGTGACAGAACAATTAAGACTGCAAGTATTAACAAATCATTTCACTTAATCTCCAATGTAATATTTGCTACACTGTATTTAAGTTTATCTTGGAAGATGAATAATCAACGAATCATCAACGCCACACTCACAGGAATCCGATTCACACGAGAAGAGGAAAAGGATAGCCAACCCCCATTCCTAGACGTGTTAGTAGAGAGAACACCCAACGGAGAATTCACCACAAGGGTACACAGGAAACCAACACACACAGACCAAGTCTTAAACTATGAAAGTAACCACCCCAACACACAAACGAAGCTGCATCAGGACACTATTCAGAAGGGCCACAACACACTGCAGTACACCAGAACTGCAAAAAGAGGAAGGAGGAACATCTATACAAGGTATTCGCCAAAAACGGATACCCACGCAACTTTATCACCAGATGCCTAAGAGATAGACCGAGGAACAAGGACATGCCACAACCAAAAGGACTAGCCACTCTACCATATGTCAGGCGCGTCTCAGAACTGACAGCCAGACTACTGCGACCCTTAGGACTCATAACAGCACACAAGCCAACATCCACGCTCAGACAACAACTCACTAGAACAAAGGACCCAATACCCAGCATGAGCCAAACTAACGTAGTTTACAAAATACCATGCAAGGACTGCACAAAACACTATGTAGGGCAAACAGGAAGACAGCTAACAATCCGCATCCATGAACATCAGCTAGCCACAAAACGACACGACCAGCTATCTCTAGTAGCCATACACTCAGACAACCAGCAACATGAATTTGACTGGGAAAACACCACTATCATAGGACAAGCCAGACAGAGAACAGCCAGAGAATTCCTAGAAGCATGGCATTCATCCCCAAACTCCATCAACAGACACATTGACCTGGACACCATATACAAACCACTACAGCTGAAACTGACACCCGGAAACGGCAAGAACATCCATCAATAGACACATCGACCTGGACCCCACATACAAATCACTGCAGCTGAAACTGACACCCGGAAGCGGCAAGAACAAACCAATATAAATACCGGAAGAAACATCAAAGCAGCGCTTCACACGAGGCTCCAACAGCACTGATGATGTTCCCTAGCCAGGGAACGAAACGTTTGCAGCAAAAACTTCCAGCTCGGCAAGCAGAACCACAACAACGGACACCCGAGCTACAAATCTTCAATCAGATTTTGAAGATGAATAAACTAGAAATCTGGAAACAATTGATAGTGAGGTCACCACCATGCTGTTTGGTTGGAAGTTGCCAGGGTGGGCAAAGTTGTAATAGAAGATAGAGAATTACTAATAAAGCAAGGAAGATAACTGAATCCACCTTCATGTTACAATTACTATTTTGGGAATGATTAAAAAAAAGTGTATGGAATGAGCTGCCTGAAGAATGATGGAGGCAGGTACAATTACAACATTTAAAAGGCACCGGGATGGGTATTTGAATAGGAAGGGTTTAGAGGGATACAGGCCAAATGCTGGCAAATGGGATTAGATTTATTTAGGATATCTGGCCGAAGTGGACGAGTTAGACCAAAGGTTCTGTTTCTGTGCTGTATATCTCTATGACTCTATGAATGCTGAGGCCCAGGTAATGCAATAGGGCAATGAAACCATTATCAATTATTACAAAAACCCATTTAACTTCATTCATGCCCTTTAGAGAAAGAAATCTGCTATCCTTACCCAGCTTGGCCCACAGCAATGTGGTCGACTTCTAACTGCCTCTGAAATTGCCTCAAGCAGAAAGCTTCCACTCCTGCTCTTAGTTCCTATGTTTCATCATTCACCTATGCTGTTAATCTCCTGCTGCTATTCCAGGCTGGATTCACCATCAGACAAACCTATAGCTCCCCCCTAAAAGATCAAAATGTGTTCATCACTATGATATGAACAGCAACTCTAACTGCAATCCTCTCCCTCATCTTTCCAACTAGCAAACCCACCAGGGTCTAATCTAACATCTTTTCCATTCTGATCCCAAGGCTGACTTTGCAGATGCTCACTAGAATTTCTTTCCATGTCTTCTGAGTTCAACTTGTCCACAAAATCCATCTTCTGATTGCAAAATCCTATACCTGTTAAGTTGTTGACCATTTTCCATTCCTTATCTACATGCTTTATTATATTGTACACAGCTTCAATCCCATTTCTAAAACTGCAGTTATAAAAACCCACCTCAAGAAAGCTACCATTGGACAGTAAAATAAAACAAAGAACCACTGATTCTGGAAATCAAACAAAAAGAAAAATTGCTGGAGAAACTCAGCAGGGGTCTGGAAGTCT
Organism: Hemiscyllium ocellatum; assembly: GCF_020745735.1. Taxonomy (NCBI): domain Eukaryota; kingdom Metazoa; phylum Chordata; class Chondrichthyes; order Orectolobiformes; family Hemiscylliidae; genus Hemiscyllium; species Hemiscyllium ocellatum. The sequence goes on along the minus strand of NC_083408.1, from coordinate 72,171,245 downwards.
CTGTGGAGAGAAAGCAGAGTTAACACATTGACCCTTCTTCAAAACATTGCGTGTTTCTCCAGAAATTTTTGATTTTCTTACCTAGACAGTGTTCATATAAATGATCAGTCCTGCTCCTATTTCTTCTTCAAAGCTCTTGCCAAAATCAGTGGCCAAATTCTTTACAACAATATTTTTGAATCACCTGCTACAGCACTAAAAACAATGCAAAGTACATCTGTGACTGTGTTGCACAATCACCCCTCAACCTCCTTAGATCCTCTACAGCATCAAGCATTGTTGACCACACCATCTTACCTCTCCTTCTCCACCCAGATGATTAGGATTGCTTTTGTGCTCTCGTTGTAACCACTTGCAACAGCTTACCCCCACCTCACTTCCTCCAAAATCCCTAAAATCTATCCATAGCCCCATCATATTTTCATACACCCCAGCAATCTCATATCTTCACACACATTTTCTATTATCAACCTATTCAGAAATATTACAACACATATTTGGGACAGGTGGAACTTGAACACAGGTTCACCTGGCTAACAGGTAGGGACACTCCCACTGTGCCACAAGAGCTCTCATGCTTCAACCTCACCAGCTTGCAATCTCTCCACTGCCAGATGTCTAACATCCTATTGCAAGTCCAAACCCATCCTGACCACTGTTCCATGGTGAACCAAATTGTTTGCAAATTTGACATCTTTTGAATCCTTTACGGACTCTATGCGCTCCCCATCACAAAGGCCAATTACTTCATCCTTCGCAACATCACCCACCTATATCCCTCTCTCAAACTTACCACGGCCGAAACCCCTTTCCATGTTTTTGTGTTTATCGACTCGACTGAGGAGAGGTAATCAAAAAAAAACTTTAGTCTGGAGACTAGCGGCCAAAAGCTACCTTCTGCTGAAAATAAAATGCCCCGATTCTGCAACTAAGACAACTGATAGTTAAATTTTAAAAAGGGTTCGTAACAACTGTTGCACTGAGCCTCAACCACAAGATTAAATACCAACACAAGCTCCACCCGCCAACCCACACTTAACATCCCTCTCCTCACTCATCGCTATCCTCAGCTAGCAAATGGCAAGTCTCATTAATAATCATCGCCACAACACTAATGGACCAACGCTTTGGTTAAAAGACGCAAGATGCATCAAAACATGAAGAGTCAGGAGCCCCCGCCAAGGGGGCGGCTGCTCAGGGAACTTTAAAACGGGCCCCGGCCCAATCCCCCCCAGACCCCGCACTTACTCCTCAACAGTGGAGACGTCTCCTTCTTCACGTACTTCCCCTGCACCTCAGGCGGTTTGGACGCTTCGTTTTTACTTTTCTTCCTCGATAACATCTCTTTAAAGAAGCGCTCCGCCCCTCTAACATGGCGGTGCCCGCATCCTAAGTGCAGCTCATCAGATCAGAGCCAGACGCGGACTCCCTACCGGCCGGCCCGCCCGCGGAATGCTGGGAATACACCCACGGCATGCTGGGAACTGGGTTGGGGCAATGCGAGGCATGCGCACTGCTCGCCAATATTTCCAAGAATGGTTGGTCCCAGAATTGACTGACCAGACACTTTCCCACCTGTACTCTCCATCTTGCCCAGATCTAACATTGCTACAACTGGTTGGTTCATTGAGGACTTCTGCAGTGAAGTGAATAAGACTGACACACTTGTTGCTTGTTAAGTGTGAGGTGGTGGAATTTTTCTCTGAACACTGCTGCCTCACAGCGCCAGGGACCCAGGTTCGATTTCAGCCTTGGGTGACTGTGTGGAGTTCCTCTGGGTGCTCCGGTTTCCTCCCACACTTTAAAGATGTGCAGGTCAGGTGAATTGGCCGTTCTAAATTGCCCAGTTTTAGGTGTATTAGCCAGAGGGAAATGGGTCGGTGTGGACTTGTTGGGCTGAAGAGCCTGTTTCCACACTGTAAGGAATTTAATCTAATCAAAACACACTAGTCTGATTATGATGTCTTCTTAGGAGATCTCGCCTTTTCAGAAGATTTATCCACTTATGTATCACCTCTATTCATTCAAATCTTATGATGCAGTCTAAGAGAGTTGTCATAAATTTAATGCGTATTTGTGGAGCAAGTAGTTTTTGCAGCATCGTTGAAGTCAAGATTAAGTCCTTCAGCACCTCTCCCTGTACAATGTGGAACTCTGGAAGTTCAAGTTCTTCTTCTATTATAATAAATAGAAATCAGTAACTGGATAGAAAAGAATCAACAACTAGTCTGTGAATAGTTGAGAATTGTTTCTAAAAGATATTCTAAGTGTTGGGAATGGTTTCGTCCTGCTGAACAATACGAGTGAGAAAGTGCTAGGTGAAATGTGGACCTCCAAATGCCAGAGTTGCATTTTGACTGACATCAGAATCTGTTCAGTCTGCATACCTCTGTTGAACGTTGTCAACATGTATGTGTGAATGCACTCACCAAAGTGATACATAACAGAATAGCACCAAAAATATATATGCATCATGAATGTTATTTTAGGTCATGCAGGCCATTCAGCTCATCAAGTCCACACCCACCCCTTGAAGAGCATCCCACTCAAACACGTCCTCCTACCGTATTCTTGCAACCCTCCATTTCCCCTGACTAACCCACCTAGCCCACATATCCCTCGACACTATGGGCAACGTAGCATGGGCAATCCATCTAACCTGCACATTTTTGGTCAATGGGAGGAAACTGAAACACCTTGGGAAACTCGTGCAGACATGGGGAGAATGTGCAAACTACACATACATGGGTGCCTGAAGCTGGGTGTGTGACTAGTCGTGTGACCGCTAATGTGAGAACCTTAACTGGGGCATCTGTGTTGCTACCAGTTTCAGTAAAGTCAGAGAAAAGTTAAGACTGGTGTTTTGAGCACCCATAATATGGTGTCAGAAGATTAGCTGAGAATGAGTGGTGGAGAGCTGTTAAAAAGCACAGCTACTGACAAAGGCACAGAAATGTTCAAACCTGTGAAAGCTACTTCAAGTAACTGAAAGAAACTGAAGAAGAATGAAAAAGCATGCCACAGCTGAAACATAGTGTAAGGCATGATGAACCATTTTTTTCTCTCCTATAAGTGGCCTAAATGAAATATTTTATGTAATGGAATTGGTTTTCTTATGTGCATTACACAATTCTATAATTACAATAGACCTACTTAACAAACCAGGTAAAATCATTGCTACCTTCCCCCACCCTCCTCCCTGACCTATCACCTTCATCCCCACCCCCACTCACCTATTGTACTCTATGCTACTTTCTCCCCACCCCTACCCTCCTCTCATTTATCTCTCCACCCTTCAGGCACTCTGTCTCTATTCCTGATGAAGGGTGATTTTCCTGCTCCTCGGATGCTGCCTGAACTGCTGTGCTTTTCCAGCACCACTCTAATCTAGAATCTACTTAACAAACCAGAGTAGCTAAACGTAGCTACATTTTTATCACTGTTGGGAATAGATTATTTTGAAGTGTATCCACCCAGAATTTCTCAGAATAAAAGAAGAAAAAAACAGGCAAAATTTTGAAAGCCCTTAAGACATGTTTTGAATCCCAAATGATTTCAACTTTTGAATACTCCATATTCATTATTTGGGCCCAGTATAAACAAGAGTTCATTGATTGATAAGTGAAGTAATTAATGCAGCTGGCAATATTTTGTGACTTTGCTTAACGTTAATCTGATTTAATTAACAACAGGTTTGTATTGGGATAAGAGCACAATGAAAGCAGATCTACTCAGAGAGGAGAAACCTACTCTCAGGAAAGCAGTCAACGTGTCTAGAAGCATTGAGACAGTAGATCAATAATTAAAGCAGAAATATGTTAGAACAGACCAGGTTTTGCATTATACTGAACATGCCCAATCCCTACTCTTAGATCAAACAATGCTCTTGACTGATAGTGGCAGTACTCTTACTGACAACAGTCCTCCTAAGGACTATTCCCCTTAAACATTGAGCAATGGCCATTGGTTGAAGCACATTCCATACGTTGCATAAGTTGCTGGCACGTACTGCAGGTGTGACTTTGATGAAGCACAATGTCATACTGTTGACTGATCATATACTGACAACCACAATAAACGATTCCTGATGAAGGGCTTTTGCCCGAAACGTCGATTTTCCTGCTCCTCGGATGCTGCCTGAACTGCTGTGCTTTTCCCGCACCACTCTAATCTAGAACCACAATAAACTGCCTGACTTTGTGCCTGCACTAAAAAGCAAATTGTGACAGAATTACGGTGAGCTGTGATAGATGCAGCAATGCTGAAAAAGGCAAATGACAGTAAAAGTGACCATTCAAGCAAGCACAAAATGAGTGAGCACGATAAAAGCAACTGAGAAGTGTGAAACGGGTCCCTCTGTGAGCAATGGCTTAGCAGTAGTATTTAAAGGTGTTTGTCGGCTCCAGAGTGTAAAACTGAAGTGGTGAACTCTTATTGTGAGGATACCAGTATAATGTGGTGACTTAGTGCATATCCAATGTCAACCTCCATGAATGGGGCTGGGAATTGGGCATCTGGGTGTTCAAGTGGTTATTGTCCATGGAATGTGCCTGAGATGTTGGAGAATGCGAACAGAGATCTGCATCTGCCAGGTATTTGCTCAGATTTTCATATTAGCAATTATCGTTATTTAGCTTCTCTCCACTGCCTGAGAAGATAGCAAACTGCATATAACGAGATGAGATTCAGAAATAGTGAGATGTAATTGAATTTAAATGGGTCCTAAGCCACGCCGTAGCAAGATTCCCAATCAGACTGTTTTTTTCTCTTGACATCAAGAATTTCAATTTTCGACCTTGTCAATTTGTCTTCACTCACCATTGTTACAGTACTCAGGGCTGTGTGGATTGCCCCCTAAGTTAACTCAAACAACCATATTTCAATCCAAAATGGCTCTAAATATAAAAATGGTCAAAGTGAAGGACTAAGATTGAGGTGGAGGAAGAATAGGTGTGCTTATACTTGAACTTAGGAATTTTTAATATTAAACTGGAAATTTAATGCCTCCCACTCCTTTTATTTTGATACGCACATAATGCAACAAAAATGTGGAAAGTAGTTACATATTCTGAGCAGTGATGTGCACAGATGTAATATTTTTGGAACTATTACCAGTCCATTTCTTATGGCAGAGCATAAGACTGACTGTGGTGCTCTGGTGAAGAATGTTAGAATACGAACATAATTGGATTAGAAAGCATGAATGTAATTCAGTCTACATTGTGAAGTTTTACATTTTGTTCATAGTTTTATGTTTCAATTGTGAATGGAAAGATTTACAGCATATCAAGTTTAGGATGGTGCTTCCTAATTCTTGATTGAGCAATCAATACTGCTGCCCATCATGTTGTACAAGCATTGTACTGCTCACTATTAGATCAATTTGATGCCACTGTCCTCTCCGTGTACAGATGTAAAGGGCTTGCTTCATCTAGTATAGTGGAGGAAAGTTACCTGATAGTCTGAAGAGAAAAGGCTCTTGTTTTAAACAAGATGTAGTTTATTACATGGGAACAACTAGGTACACATTACATTGAAGTGATAAACATAGTTAGAGATGATGAGGAAGGTCTAGATTAGATTAGATTACTTACAGAGTGGAAACAGGCCCTTTGGCCCAACAAGTCCACACCGACCCGCCGAAGCGCAACCCACCCATACATATACCCCTTACCTAACACTACGGGCAATTTGGCATGGCCAATTCACCTGACCCGCACATCTTTGTGACTGTGGGAGGAAACCGGAGCACCCGGAGGAAACCCACGCAGACACGGGGAGAACGTGCAAACTCCACACAGTCAGTCGCCTGAGGCGGGAATTGAACCCAGGTCCCTGGCGCTGTGAGGCAGCAGTGCTAACCACTGTGCCACCGTGCCGTCTAGTTGTTACATCTCACTCCTTTAAGCTGTTTTCCCACCATGTCAAAATGAAACCATCATAGTGGTGGGCACATCTCTGCATTAACACTTCCAGACTCTTACACTCTTCTACAACAAACATGGATCATCCTAAGGGAAAAAAATGACAATAAGTTGTGAAAATAAATTATAAAGATATTACACATATATACATACTGTAAAAAGATGACACACATTTTACATTGAATAAGAAGTAACAGCTACAGCGGTGAATTGAAGGAACTGATTACCTCAGTTGGATAGATGGCTAGTACGTTGTTCAAGATTATGCCAACAACAGAGAATTGATTCCTGCTCTGGCTGAGGTAAACATGGGACCCTGCCACCGAGAGTGGAAGCCACAACTGACAAAGATTGCCAAGAATATGGTTCATAATGAAGCATCAGCATACAATGAGACATCTGGCTTTTGACAGAGCACATTAGAGAAATGTAACAGGATTCAAATATTGTCTTCAGAATGGGTAGGTAATATTATTGGATAATGAAGTTGCCAATTTAATATTTTTCACGATTACACATATTTATCTGTAAAAGAGATCTTACATTTAAGTAGGACCTTCACATGGGCTGTTACTATTAAAGAAGAGCTTTATGTGGTTTCCAAAAAGAGCAGTAGGACTAACAGACAGTATAATTTAAATGTCACCTACCCAAGCTTTTCAATTTATTTACTTAATTCTGTCTTCTTGATTAAGTTTGAAACAGAATTCAAAGAGCACATCTTGAGAACTCTCCTAATGTGAAATATTTCAAATGACAATCTTCCATGAGTTTCCAACATTAACAAATCACACTTAAATAACACCTTCAACATACAGAAATGTCTGGAGCAACATACAATATAGAAATTTGGATGTAGAAATTTGGCCAATAGCTCAGTCAGAAATACAAGTTTGAAGGAAGGTTTTAGAGGAGAAAGATGGGTGCTGAAGGCTTTAGGGAAAATGTCCAGAGCGTAATGTTGAGGCTGTTGAAACTCTGGCTGGCAATAATGGTTAGAAGGGAGAATGTAGAAACAAAAAGCAGCATCAAAAAGAGACATACAAACAAATGACTTCGGAGCAGAAGTAGACCATTTGGTCTTTCAAACCTACTTCCATTCATTAGGGTCATAGATAGGTTTGTATCCTGAATTCCACATTCCCATCTACTCCCAACAGCCTTTGATTCCCCAGCAATAATATGAAGCTATCTGCCTCTGCCTTAAAAATATTTAATGGCTTGGCCTCCCCTGAGACAGACAATTCTCAAGTCACACAACCGACAGAGAAAACAAAATTCTCATAATCTCTGTCCTAAAAGGGTGATCCCTAATTTTAAACAAGTACCTTGTAGTTCTGGACAAGAGGAAAATTCTTTTCATATCCACCTTATTCAGAATCCTATTTACTTCGATCAGGTCACTCCTCACTCTTCCAAATTCCAGTATAAACAAGCCCAGCTTGTCCAATCCATCCTCATAAGACTACCCATTCATCATTCTATGTATCAATATAGTAAAACTCCTCTGCACAAACTCCAATTCATTTACAAACAAGGAGACCAAAACCATATTCAGAATACAAGACTTCCGTAAAACCTGTATAACAGAAACATAACATCCCTACTTTTATGTTCTATTTCCCTGGTAATGAAGGATAACATCCCGCAAGTCTTCTTGTCTCTGGGCTGTAGCTGCATATCAACATTTTGTAACTCATGCACTAGGACATCTAAATCCCTCTGCACCACAGAATTCCACTGTCATTATCCATTTAAATTATACTCCGCTTTTAATTCCTCCTGCTAGAATGAACATCACATTTTCCCATATCATGTGACATTTGCCTGATTTTTGCCCAGTCAACCTAACTATCTCTGTCTGCAACCAACAGCTTGGTCATATCTCCTTCACAATATACATTCCTACTTGTACAGGTATCACCTGTGAATTTAGCTATCATTTCTTCATCTAAGTAATTGATATAAAAATTGAGGCCTTAACACAGACCCTTGCAGAATATCATTCATCATGTCGTGTGAATCAGAGATACATTCATTTATGCACAAGAAGGGTCTCTTTGGACAATGGCTTGCTCTAGGGCTGTGAGAGGTTGGAAGTAATGAGAAATGAGACAATTGAGAAGTTTAAATATAGATGAAAATCTGAATTTTGCATCTGAATTAAAAGTAGCAATGCCATATTCCAATGTTACAATGTTGTCAAAATAGGAAGAGAACCTAGTGCTAAAGATACTCTGGCTATGAATATGTAGCCATAGTCTAACATTTTATCCAGAAGGCACAATCCCAATGAATTTTTGAGTTTAAGGTAAATCTAGGTGTGGAGCTTAACTCAATGGTGTAGTTCCATATCACATCTGTGAAATCTCTGTTGAATGATGCAAAAAAATTAAAACTTTGTGACATTGTCATTTAAGTTGAATGTCTAAAGTTCTAATTTGTCCCATCTCAATTTGGAGGGTTTAATACTGATTAGCAAAGGAAAATAGGGAAAATCACCTTCTTTTCATCACAGTGACTTTCACTTTTATGATTTCAAATAGATATAAAATTTTCAAATATGGGCTACACATAATGATTTATATGTGTATATATTATATAAATATTATTCCTATAATAAAGTCTATTTAAAAAGCAGAGTTTTATGCAGCTTCAAGTTTGGGTTTAATGCAACTGAAAAAAATTGTTTTTCTATAAACTAGCAGTCAGTATTAATTTTATGGGAATAACTACTGCTTTAAACAGGTGGGATTTTAATTATCCAGATCAAGTCATGAGAAGTACTGGATTCTTTATCAACAGACAGAGCTACCTTGTTGAAACTTCATACTTAAAGTTTATAAAAACCATATACAAGTAACTTGTATGATATTAGTTTGAACGTAAGAGGTTTTGTCTTCTGTAATACAAATAATGTTTATTTAGTACAAAATTAAATATTAGGCATGACACATCTTGAAATTCTGCAAGTTTACGGATCTTCCAGGAATTTGAAATGTGAATACTGTCACAGGCTCAATTGGATTGTTCTGCATAGTAAAACATTAAATAACAGTATTTACATTATTTTCTCAAGAACAGATGATTGATTCACATTTACATTCTAACATACAAAGTATACAAGTTACACATCCACAGTCTTTCATTATGTTTAAATTATCAGCAGTAATACTTTAGATAATACAGAAGCCAGAGTTGGTCATATTTACAGATACATTTATTTTCAGAATGCCAGCATATCAACTGCTTCTGATTGGCTTTTACTCCTAGTTATAGCATTCTTTGGCCCGAGATGTTTAAAACTTAATCAAACCAAATATTTTATTCGTAAACAGTTTTCTTAAAAAAATCCGCATGCTCTCCAAAGAGTAAGTAGCACTTCATTGCTGATTACTGAACATATAATTTATTTTGGAAATTAAATAATGAGTAGTGAAGTGCACCAATCTTTTGAAACCAACAGTTTAGGGCAGTATTTTGTAATACTTGTCCAGCACCTTTATCTATGATTTCTTTCTAAAATTCACAAAATAAGTCCTGGAAAAACTAAGCACTTGGTAACAGAAATATTCATCTGATAAAGTGCATTAGTGTTTCAAATGTTGTGATTCTTTGCTATGTATCATATGATCTTTTAAATAGAATGTGTTAGGATGAATAACGGGTTGACGCCATAGACAATGACGATGCTGATAGGTCCTTGAGAATTTTATTAAGGCCTGCAATGTTTTCTTCAAGCAGGTAGTTTTTTTTCTCTGTTGTCTTCTGTCTCTGTTCAGACATTTCAAGGGCCTTGAGGAGTTGAGCATTTTCAACATATAAATCTTTGACTTTTTCATCTGCTTTAGCATTCTTGGACAGCTGTAAAGCAAGAGTAACTAAAGTTAAAAAAAAACACACCATTATCTCTGTTGTCTGTTTAAAGAGATTTACATTAGAAAAATCTTTTTTTTAAGTTTCACCAGGGCCAAGCTACAAGGTCCTGGTGAGGGGGACGAGAGAATTGGAGAGCCACTGTAGAAAGACAATGAGGAGATAACCTTTGATGGGGGATTAATATCAGATCCAGGGAACATGTTAAGGAGGGGCACCAACAACCTGGTAGGGGAAAGCTGCCTGACTGCTTCTTAAGTACATGCCTTCCTTGACCGATTGGATCTTGACACCGGTGACCTGAAACCTTTATGTGGCCACTGACTGTTTGCTTAGGGGCCTCAGAATGACATTACCCCACCCCTCACCCCCATTGCTGGTTAAATTGCAACAGATGTAGATGGGCAGATTTGTGGAGGACATGTGCCTGCTGGAATTAATGCCCATACCTGGCCATTTCAAACCAGTTGGTGAAGGAACATTAAATCTAGCTTTATGTTTTTCTTTAATTTAAAAATAAATGCCAGGTTAAAGTATTGTATATTCCTTTTTTTTTGGAAAGAAGTAGAGCTGAAATCTATTACAACATTATCCCATATTTTAACAGTAATTGAAAATTAGCAATCTAACTGTATTCATGAAAGTCTAATTATTAAGCACAACTTACTTGTTCTTTCTGTTGCATGACTTTGTCCTGAAGAAGTAACTTCATGTTCCTTAACTTATTTTCAACATCTTGCATCCTTTCTTCCATCTTTTTTAGCAGTCGTTCATATGCCTCCTAAACAATAAAAATTAAACTTACTCCTAATTGTTCAAAAACTATAACAAAATCCTTAAAAAGTAGATAACATTTGATGGAAGAAGAGTTCTAAAGCTACATGTTTGAACTTCTACCAAAACAAAACTAAAACGGAAAGCACCTATGCTTATGGTATTGTACACTTTGCTGAAACATTCTCTAAAATATTCCTAAATGACCAATATTTGGAGTGAGAGAAAATCAGGTCAGTTGAGGTTACAAATAAGAGGTCAGAAAGTCAGGTCAACAACATTTTTGAATTGCTCTAACATTCATCTGAAAGCGAGTTCTGAGTTCAAATCAATTAAGTTGTAACTAACACAAACATTTATGAGATAAATTAAAAATATTAAATTGAGTCAGGAGATTGTATTGCAGAGAGGCTGGGATTGTGTATCAGTGACACATAAGAACATTAAAGAAATTCAACCAAAGGTTCCTTGCCATGTTCTGCAGATTCAAATGGCAAGGCTATTGAATGAACACTCATGATTTTCTTGAAGCCAGTTCCATCAGCTTTCAGGTTAAAACTCCTGCAAAATCAAATCTGATAGATAGAACACTGTGACCATGCTGAACAACATTTCTATCACCAGGTTCTGTTTTCTCGAATCTTAACTAGCCTGTGTTCCAGTGGAGGACAAAGAAAGCGCTACCCTGACATGCTGTACCATTAACATTCATGACTGTGAAAAATATATCACCAATCTTTCACAAGAATATTTCCAAATGTTTCACCCGCCCCACAAACTGCAAGGTGCTTTGAGTCCCAATGTTTTACTGATGAGGCTGAGCAGCATCCAAGAAGGAAATAAAAGGTTGCATTTCAGATATTGTGAATATCCCGCCCCATGTGCCCAAAGATCTGCAGGTTAAGAATCAGCCTGTTAACGTCACATGAAGATCAACAGCAGAAACTTGTAACCCTGTGTAGACATCATCCTGGAATCAAGGCATAGCTGACTAGTGGAGTTACATGCATCAACACAGCAATAGAAATCGATTTACTGTGGTAAATGTATACAATGGTTGAGACAAAAAAATTTGAACTGGGTGATTTGATAGTATGGAAATCTGCATACAACATGATATTTCAAATTATTTGCACTACATTATTAATTAAAATGTTGCATCATTTACAGAGAAAAACCAAATTATATAAAAATCACACAGATACAAATTAAAAACCACGGATTTATTGAAAAACTAAAAAAAGTGGAAGGGAGGGATCATTGTCAATCAGGAAACTGAAAATGATTATAAAGAAAAGTATTTTCTCATTTAGGCAGTAGGTATACAAACCATAAAAAAATGGAATTATTAATAACATCAAAATTCATGTGAAGGTACAGAAAAGAAAAATAAATTTTCAAAATGAGAGGCTAACATTTATAAATCATTTTTTTCTCAGAACAGGCACAAATCATGACTATTCATACATTCTCCAAAATACTTATGGTAATAAAGTCAAATATAACTCATTGTTCAAAATTTATGGCTGCAATTAAAAATAAAACAATTTATTCTTGAAGACATGAAATAAATTAAAACAAATTAAATTTATGTGGAAATTGAAAACTTAAATACATGATAAAGAGTTGTGATGAATATCTACAATGCTAGAGAAGTTAAATATTTTCTTAAATAAAATTCAACGCACATATTACACAGGACACTTGTACAAAAATTGATCTGATTAAAAATCACATTTCTATGTCAAATACTTAAGAATAATTTATAACACAATTTTTTTCCTCCAAAACTTAAGTGTAAATATTCTTTCAGTTCTGAGAATAATTTCTATTTATGATAAAAAGCTGTTTACAATGAAAACCTTCACAAGTGCCCAATCCTCCTGTAGGTATCAGCATGCACAGCTCGTTGCTCCGGTGGTAGGGCCTATAGAAAGAATGGAAGTGATGCACTTCACCCTGTATTATGTAAGAACTGCCTAAACCCCAACAATTCATTGTTTCAAATCACCAATACAAAACCCATTACAGGCAAAGCAAATCAAACACCTACTGTTTCAGTAAATTTACCTGCACCAAAATTTAAACTATAACCAGAAAATTGCAATGCTTTGTTTTGATAAAAGCATTTTCTTCATGTATAGGAATAAATGATACCTCTGCAAGATAATCACACCAAGGCTGGATCTTTTCATTATGTTCATAATTATCTACATTTTCAGTAGGGGGTCCCTTAACATGGGTCAAATTCTGGCAAATGCTACCTCTTAAACCAAGGCACCAAGGCTAACATTACAATCTCCCTTGTGCAAAGCAGTTAATACAGGCAGACGAAGGTCAAAGTCGGACCTTTCTGAGTTGCACAGTATAGTTATTATCAGCTTAATCAGTTGAATTGAGTCACTGGAGGAGCTCTTGCAAGTAATTTTAATTGATGCAGCTTTCAGATGTAAGCGTTCAATCTTTTGAATATCCTTTGTTCTCAGAATTCACCTATCTTGTTAGTCTACATAGAAGGAGCTCTCTTTATGCTCACATTTATACAGCTGCTGAATTTCATGATTTTTCTGGAGCTCTAGTAAGGTACGTGTGCTGCTGAAATGATGTATACAGGCTCTTTGAAATCTTTTACATTGTCACATGCTGATAACTTAAAGGGCAAACATTTGTGTCTGGCATACTTAGGATCTTACAGGAAGCTTTGCAATTAGAGGGAAAGTTAGTATGAATATGTTTCATTCGCAGTTAACTTCCTAGCTTTCCTTGGACCATATTCCAACTGCAAACCAAAAGGATATCTCCTATTAATGGTTTATGTTTGGTGGTATGTATATGAACACAGCTTAGAGATGACTGGTTTTTCTATAACTTGATTAATCAGCCATTATCATAATTTATTCATGTCAATTCAGTTAAAATGGCTGGGTAAATCATGACATGCTAAATTTAAGATATATTTAATATTGGTGAACAATCAAGAATTGCTAAATTACACTAATGATTGCTCTGAACTTTAAATGGTCTGATTATTTTCATTCACCAGAATGGACGTTGTTAGTAAGACTATCTACCTCTGCTAAGCCCAGCTGGTAAGACCAGCTAATGCTACAACAGCTATTCCATTAACTGATCTATTAATAAAACATGCATTTAAACAGGCATGTTCTATTTTGGATTTAAAGACAGTTTAACAGACATTAGTACTTTTAAAGGTTACGTGAAAGCACATGAGTATTACACTTAAACTCATCTCGAGATGAGGAAAGGCTGTGGGATTCTGGTGACTGGAATGTTGGGTAGATGCATGATAGAGCTGTAAGCTGAGAGATCAGCTGTGTTGCTCAGAATTAAAGATTCCATTCTTTCATGGAATTAAGATGAAAAATAGTCAAAGCCCTGACAATTGAAGTTCCATCACATTCTAAGTACAGGGGAATTTTTTTTTGTTGATGATGATCAAAAGCATGTGTTCTTATTGCTGACGAAGATCAAATAAACTTAAACACTGAATGAATTAAGAATAAAGTGGCATAATTTAATTATGCACCTGAAGTATACTTTTATAAAAGACTAATGATGCCATCAGAAAAAAAACTCCAATAAAATCTCATTTGTCAAGTGTATCCTGCAATCTGAGCAATGTATGTGGTATAACATAAAATAAGCCTATAACCACCGCAATTTTCTTCATCTGAAAACATACAAATGCTGAACTAAATCAACAGCGTTCCTTTTCTGATGCAAATAGGTTGGTACCAATGGAACTAAGTAAACCACACTTTTAGTGTTCCAAGGATTAAAGTAAAAATATTTCATTGAGGTTGGAATAAAAAATGTTTAGTACCACATTGAACATAAGATAATAAGATATGAGCAGAATGAGGCCATTCAGCCCATCAGATCTGCTCCATCATTCAATCATGGCTGATATGTTTCTCAAACTCATTCTCCTACCTTCTCCCCGTAAACCTTGATCCCCTTACTAATTGAGGACCTATCTGAACCTGTCTTAACTACACTCAATGACTTGGCCTCCACAGCCTTCTGCAATAAGTTCAACAGATTTACTACCCTCTGGCTGAAAGAATTCCTTCTCATCTCAATTCTAAAGGGTTGTCCCTTCATTCTGAGGCTGAGCTCTCAGGTCCTAGTCTCTCCTACTAGTAGAAACATCTTTTCCATGTCTACTCTATTCAGACCTCTCAGTATTCTTTAAGTTTCAATGAGATCTCCCTCATCCTTCCAAACTCCATAGAGGACAGACTCTCAACTGGTGAGAGTTCTCAACTGCTCCTCTAATGAGAGCCCTTCATCCTCAGGATCATTCTTGTAAATGTCACTCCAAAGCCAGCACATCCGTCCTTACATACTGGACCTAAAACTACTCATAATATTCCAAATGTGGTCTGATCATTATTCACACTCCCTGAAAAGCATCAGTAAATATATTGCAGACCTAATCTGTTACTTTGTAGTACAAAAATTAAATAATTTCCTTTAAAGAATTGAACACTAATTGTAAAGGAAATCTAAGATTATCGCACAAATTGCCATAATAATTTAGAATTTTAATAACAAAGGATTATTGTCTACTTAAAATCTAAGACAATTATCAGTAAGAATACAAAGTACATCAGCACAGTAACTTAAATTTTTCAAAATTACCTGGATTATTTCTAAACATGCAGATGAAATGATTGATACAGTGCATACAATCTAGATAATTACTTGGTATTTACCTGTTGTGTATTGCTTTCCATGACTTTCTTGTCTAGTTGCTCTTGCAGTTGATGACGTTGAACTTCCTCATGGCTTAAACATTGCTGAAGCTGAGCTAATTGGTCTTTTGGAACCATGGTGCAGATTTGTTCTCGCAATTGTTGTAGTTCTCGAAGATTCTGTGACTGGCTAAATGTCAGGCTTGAATTTGACTGTAGCAACTAAGTACATAAATACATTAGGTAAATGCATCATTATGTAATTATCTAAAATACTTTCATTACATTACATAAAGGCAAAATACTACAGATGCAGGAAACAGGAACTTCAAAATAATCTCTTTGTTTTGTAATTCTCCATTTACAGATATTTTGACTTCTTATAGCTTGCAGGCTATAAAGGGATCTTGGCTTCCTAAATTGTTCTTCTGACTTCTAGCTAAATTTGTAGCCATGGTACAAAACAGAAAACCTGTTTTAGATTCCTTCAGTTACAGGTTCCAGCAAAAGTACCATAGTCAGAAACTTCAGCTTTCACTAAAAGTTAATGTTCACATTTGTAATTTTGCTTCCTGTTACACACATTGGTGCCTAGTGTTTGGAGAAGGCTAGTGCTGTAAGTTCTAATATTCAAACGGAAATGTTACTTGTGCTCAATATCCAATAGTGCTCACTACCTACAAGCCAGAGTGTGATTTTATACACTCAATAAGACACGATGAACAAAACAAATTACTTTTTTTTCCTGAATGGTTTCACTGCTATCACTGCCATATAACGTGGTCATATAAACTATATGTAAAGGAAGCAGCTGACAGAATATTCTTCTGAAGACTGTCATTGAGAGAAAGGAAGTTCTTTGCATGGCAATGAGATATCCCTATTGAAGGCCACAACAGGCCATACTGACTACTGAAGGCAGTCTGGACAGAGATAGCCGAGGAAGGGCAGCAACTGTGGATGGCTCAAGAGGACTTAGGTCCAGCGCTACAAGAGGATGAATGTTCTGCTGCACTCTACCATGGGAGGCACTGCTTTCTAGTCAATGCTCCGAACTCTGATGAATTTAAGGTAACATTGAAAGATTGCCATAGCATAGAGCTGCAGCACAGGAGATGAGAGTCAGGCACCTTCATTTGAAATCTCATGTGCAATCAATGTCTGCCACTTCAATGCAGCTACCAAATAATCAGTTACCTATGCTGTGGTACCAAAGTGGTGCTGCTTCTCAAATGTCAGCCAAGGTTCACATGCAAATCACAAATGGAGCTACATCACTCAGTGGCTTATGCACCATTAGGTTACTGATCTTTCATCATAACTAGGGGACTGGACAAATCTGATAGCTTTTTACAAAAAGTTGGTACGGGACAGAATACAACCACAGAAGAAGATTTCCTTTTGAGTTGAGCTGCCTTTCTTTTTTTCATGGGATGTGGGCATTGTTGACTAGACCAACATTTATTGCCCATCCCTAATTGCCCAAGAGTCTGAAGTGATATGGTAGGCCAGACTAGTTAAGGATGGCAGTTGCCTTCATAAAGACATTAATGAACCAGATTGGCTTTTCCAACAATCAGCATTAATTCCAGATTTGTATTGAAATCAAATTCCATCATCTGCCATGGTGGGATTTGAACCTAGGTTTCCAGAACAGCATTTCGGTTTCTGGATTATGAGTCCAGCAATAATGCCACTGGTAATTACCACCCCCTCAAGGTGAACTTTGCTTGCCTGCTCTGGTCAGGCTTGCTGGCATTAGCTGTTCCACTTGGGCAGGCTTGTTGACCTTGTCAGGCTTCACTCCTTAACACTGTAAGCATTTAATAAAAATAGAAATACTGTATAAGACTGAGAATTCTCATGAACTGAGCAGCATTGAGAGGCAAATAAGCATGTAAAGAAATGGCTTTGTTATGAAGCAACCAAATTACTGATGAAATTTATGCTCACAGGAATTTGGATCAAGAAGGCTACCTTATCAGGTTCACAACACAAATATATAGTTGGGTTTGTGAACCAAAGTGTTTCCTGGTTTCTGCATTATGGAGAATCCTCCATCCGATGGAGAAACATTGATATTTTCGAATGAACCTATTCAGAAATGTTATCACACATCTCTGGAGCATGTGGAACTTGAGTCTTGGCCTCATGACTCAGAGGTAGGGACACTACCACCTGACTGGGGCAAATGGCACTTCACCCAAGACCTTCTGGCCCAGAGGCTGCACCACAAGACTATCACCTCAGTGGTATAATGGCAATGAATATTAACACCTTCACCATAATTAGAATCCAGGCTGCTATGTTATTCTGAGTTTTACCTTGTCACCAGTTTCCATTAACTGACTCTCCAGGTTGGACTGCTTTTTTCGCAGCATTTCATTCTCCACATTGAGGACTTTCAGTTCATGTTCAAGTGAGACAATTAACTTAATCTGCCAGGAGAAACAGTTCTGTGTCAGAAGCATTGAACTCTTAAAAAAATGTTACATGATATTGTGACAGCGGTCTGCCTCGGCTTCCGATTGTGAGGGCATAGTGGTATCAGAATCTTAAGTAACATCGGCACTGTGCAAGATCTATTTTTGGTGTTGTTTTTGTAAAACCAAATTCAACAGCACTTCATGAAACTCTAATTTCAAATTACATGCAGTAACTTCTTTAGGCAAATAATAAAATTTATCACAAGATTTTGCCCACGTCTCAACCCTCTTTCATCCATGTGCATCAATTACACACTAGACAAGTACAATTACACTATTTCTCTTGGGTGTCTTTGTGCCATTTGAAAGGATTAATTATTGGATGCCTTTCCTTCACAGTCAACTATGACATTACTCTTTATGGTTTATATCTGTTCCCAATGAAATCTGGACATTTCCTGCAATGGTTGCAATGCTAGAACAGTCACCTTGGTATACACCAATGCTCCATTCCAAACCACCCCATACTGCTTTTTGTATATTTATCTTCATGACATACCTTTCACAAAGGATTTAATATACCAAAGCAAACAAACCTACTCCTTTGACATTAGGCTGAGGATAAGTTCCTGTCTTGAAGCATGTGAAGTGGTGTCCAGCTAGCCTTTAAATGTGGCAGTAGAATCTACAACTCCAGAAGGTATGGCTAATAGCAAGAACTTCTAGTCTCATGTGTGACTAACTTGTCTAAGGTATTGAGTAGACAAGCATATGATCATTTGAGCTAGCTTATCCTGGCCATCTAATGAACTTGATGCTGTACCTTAATTTCAGAATTGAAAATCTCAATAATTGTGTGGGACAAGCGCTTATATCACTCAAGTTGTTTGGCTGCTTGTCCCACACGATGACTGAGATTTTCAATTCTGAAATTATTTGACTGGGATGGACAAAGTCAGAAGTCAGACAACACCAGGTTATAGTCCGACAGATTTCTTCGAAATCACAAGCTTTTGGAGCATTGCCTCTTCATAATTGAAGGGAGAGAAGCACACAGGCACAGAATTTAAAGGACAAGAGATCAGTGGGCAGAGAGATTAAAAAATCATACAAATGGTGCAAGTAGAGTGTCGATAGGGTGAATAATAGGTCTTTGCAGGTGATCAAGAGTGTAAGACCATGTGTGTAAAGTGTCAAAGCTGACTAACAAGTGAAGCGATGACCTATAATCTGATTAAATAAGGCAGACAGTAATTTCAAAAAATTATAAATAAGGTGGTGCTGGAGACAAACCAAATGACTAGAAAAACATAATAGATATAAGAGTACAATGCCAAGGGTCTAACCAAAGTAATAAGTAATCCAAAACTGTACAAACTAATTAAGGTAGAGAGATCATAACAACTTATCAAGGTGATTTTGTCAAAACAGGACAGTAAGGAAGATTTTGCAGATATAGAACGGTGTGGTGGGTGAAGTACCTGTAAGGGCAGCACGGTGGCTCAGGGGTTAGCACTGCTGCCTGACAGTGCCAGGGATTCAGGTTTGATTCCTGCCTTGGAATCTGTGTGGTGTTTGCACATTCTCCTCATGTCTGCGTGGGTTTCCTCCCACAATCCAACAGATGTGCAGGTCAGGTGAATTGGCCATGCTAAATTGCCCATAGTGCGTTAGTCAAGGGTAAATAAGGATAGGGATCTGGGTGGGTTACTCTTTGGAGGGTCAGTGTGGACTTGTTGGGCTGAAGGGCCTGTTTCCATACTGTAGGGAATCTAATCTCTCTGCTAGCCACATTGTCACAGGGGACAACATTTGGTCTAACTGTGCACTTAGGCTGGCATCTCAAAAACCTCATAACCTGAAAATCTGAGCATCACATGCATGATTTGCACTCAAAGGCTCACACCTATCACATCCTTTCAAAATACCAATTCTTCTTGTTCTGATTCCTACTCACTGGGGACATCTCAATAACTCTCAAGGTTATGCATAATCACAAACTGCTCATACCAATTCCTATCATGTGAAATTCTTCTCTTGGTCTCATTGCAGGAATAACTGGCTCTCAATTGGGCTTGGTGGGTTAAAACTGGTTGGGGTGGGGCTTGGATCCAGCTCCTCCCCTTTTTTGAAGAAAGGCCCAAACTAGGCAGGTAAAATTGGTACTATTCATTTGCTGTCAGGGAGTGTTGATTACCAGTGATCACTATTGTGTCTGATCTTCTCAGATGTGCAAGAAGGCAAACACATAGCTCTGCGTAAGTCCTTCTCCTTTCCCAATTAATTCACACTCTAGTGCCACTCAGGACTCCATATGGTGAACGAGGCTGCAACCTGAGGCCCTCCGCATCAGCACTACCTCTGAGGAAGTCAATGAAACCTCAGAGGATGTCCTGTCCAGTAGCTCAGAGACTGTCATCTCAGTGGGTAAACAGTCATAGAGTCAGAGTTGTATAGCATGGTAACAGACCCTTCAGTCCAAATCGTCCATGCTGACCAGGTATCTTAAATTAATCCAGTCCCATTTCCCAGCATTTGGCCCATATCCCTCTGAACGCCTCCTATTCAAGTAGCATCCAGATGCCTTTTCAATATTGTATCTGTACCAGCTTCCACCACTTCATCTGGCAGATTGTTCTATACACACACCATTCTCTGTGAGAAAAAGTTGCCCTTTAGGTCTGATTTAAATCTTTTCTCTCTCACCTTAAATCTATGTCCTCTACTCTGGACTCCCCTACCCTGGGAGAAAAGACTTTGGCAAATAATCCTATCTATCCCTTCATGATTTTATAAACCTCTATAAGATCACATCTCAACCTCAGCTAGAGTTGTCTCGGGAACACAATTAGGTGAGTACATCTATAGCTGATGGTAGAAGAAATACATGAGATCTGTGACACTCATAGACTGCCAGAGATCAAGCACCTGCTCAGCCCCATGAAGAAGATGGGGCTCTGTATCCTGATCTAATTGATATGTTCAACTTTGGACAAAGAGGCAAGGGAACATCAGGCAGCTGTGCCAGAGCCTGTTGGGAGCCTGGAACATCCATGTTGTCATTACAGTGATGACTCCAGCACACGGGTGCTAGGCTACCTCCTAGGAAAAGGTTAATCAGAATGCTCAAAATCTGCTTGATATACATGTGGACCTACACTCCATTGCTCTGTCAGTAAGGTAACAGGACAGTGAGGCATCTCAGGGCGACAGGGCAATGCCACAGGAAAAATATGTTCTAAACATGTACCACTGTAGCTACATCTCAGGCCATTCCAGAGGTACAGCACCCATCCAAGGGGCAGCATGGTGGCTCAGTGGTTAGCAATGTTGCCTCACAGCACCAGGGACCTGCATTCGGATTCTTGCCTCGGACGACTGTCTGTGTGGAGTTTACACATTCTCCCCATGTCTATGTGGGTTTCCTCCAGGTGCTCTGGTTTTCTCCTACAATCTGACTCTATGACTCTATGTGTAGGTTAGGTGAATTGGCCATGCTAAATTACCCACAGTGTTCAGGGATGTGTAGGTTAGGTGTATTAAGTCTGGGGTAAATGTAGAGCGGATAGGGGAATGGGTGTGGGTGGTACTCTTCAGAAGGTCAGTGTGGATTTGTTGGGCTGAAGGACCTATTTCCATACTGCAGGGATTCTATATCTTCTATATCCACCTGCTCTGACAATGATCCCATTGCCTCAATGACCTCCGGCTGGAGAGTGGGAGCCTGTGTTGTGCAGGAAACTCTCAGCAAGATAGGGCCCTGTAAGCATAAAGCTCCAAAAGGTGTACACCAATGTCTTCAAAACTATCAGGGTGTACCAGTCAATGTGCTACCTCCACCTCAGGTGCAGAAGTTGGATCTACACGTAGACATAGTGTGAGTTGGAGGCAAAGATAAACCATCTGAGGTGGCTTGGTGTGGAATCATTGAACAGAATAAGCACTTCAGTAAATATATATTTTGCAGGCATCTCAGTTTCACAGCGTTACTGAATTTGCAAGCCTTGCTACAGTCTTAAAATTCCACTTGACCTCTCCAAAACCTTTCTGCAATATGTCCCAGCATACATTCCACTTATCGCAAATCTTTTAATTTCTCTCCCCCCCATCAATAATTGGCATTTCAAATTGAAATCCTTTGTCACCATTGTCCTCTCCAAAGTTTTACAAAGCTTGCTTCTTGGATCACATATTTCTGCTCAGTGTACACCCAATTAAAGTAACGTGGGGTGTGGTTGCATCAAAAGGTAGTGTACGGGTTGAAACTTTTCTTGCCTGCTCTAACCTAATCAGAAAAGAGTGATATTGATTTTCTCATGTTTTTAGTTTACCCTCCTGTTGAGATCTTTCTGAATCTGATCATATTCCTTCTTGAGACAGAGCTTCTCCTGTTCAGCAGCTTTCAGCGTGGCTGACCTGCTGTAGTGTTTTTGCTGTTTGAGTGTCAAAACTGTAGATTCCAAATGTTTGATCTGCAAAAAAGAGAATATAACTTGAAACCATATTCAGAAGCATGCAAGCTTACCCTTATGCAAAATTCCACCAACCCCAAACTTGTAATCAATTTACTGTTACATAGAAATCCTTATTGTACGCAAAACCGTTGCTAGAAACATGCATTGCTGAGGTATTCCAGTGGCAAACAGGCCATTAGACTCACAGCCCTATAGACTGCATCATCAGGGATAGGTTTTTGTAATTCTTGTTTAATAGCTGGCTGTTACAGTATCCTTAATAATACATACTGGATGAAACACTAAGCTGAAGCTTGCAGGGTAAGTTCAGAAAGATATTTCACTGAATAACTAAGCTTAATTAGTTTGATCCCCAATTTTTGTTCATTTAACATAACCTGAGCAGGCAACTATTGGAGCCTTAAGATTGGATTCTGTGCCACTGAGTTAGGAAATGAAATATCAGTAGTATGTCAAATATATACCAGGTCTTCAAAATCAAAAATATTCCAAGGCAAGCTATAGGGAAGGGAGTACTTAAAAAAAAATGAAATTAACACCAAACCACGATGGGAGACTTGGCTGAAATAAAAAGGAATTTTGTAATCGCTATGGAAGCCAGAAGGTTGTTCTTTTTGAAAAATTGTTCATTGAATGCGGATGTCAATGGCAATGTTAGCATTTGTTGCTCACCCCAAATTTTTCTTAACAGCATTTAAGAGCTACATTCGTCTAGGTCCACAGTCACATGTAGGCTTGACCAGGTAAAGATGATAGACACTCTTAGGAAAATTAGTGAACTGAATGGGTCTTTCCAAAACTGATCATTGTTTCATGATCCTACTACTAAGGCTGGCTTTCAATTTCAGGTCTTTTTAAAAATTAATTAACTAAATTCATTGCTCTAGTTGCTTTTGCAGGATTTGAATTTGTATCCCCAGAATATCAGCATGGACTTTAGGATTACTAGCCATACTTGCTGTTACTCCAATGTCTCCCTGTTGAGAGGAATCTCAACATATTTCTGGTCCCAAAGGTGGGACCAAACTCCTTGAAGAAAATCTAGGCCTGTAACGACAGTCAAGATTCAGAAACTCATTGGTTTGTTTTCTCGGTTACCTTCTCCCTGGCCTGCTGAAGCTCCCCTTTTATTTGCTGTCCTTCTTTCTGCAGCCTCTCATTTTCCTGCCGTAGTAATTTCTGTTCCTCTTCCACCAGCCGAGCCAGGTCATTCTGGTAAAACTTTTTCTGCTGATGCTGAAAATCTGCAGAGTGCAAAGTCAGCTCTAGCATCTGATTCTGCAAGTCACAGAAAGGAAACACACAGTTAAGTTATCTGAAATATATTTCTTCTTGATTTTTTTGAAAGAGACCCTCCCCCTATCACTTTCGCATATATCACAACAATTTCTGAAGTGTATATGATTTCAAGGTTTGTGCGAAGATTTGTAGCTCGGGTGCTCGTTGTTGTGGTTCTGTTCGCCGAGCTGGAATATGATTTAGTAGCATGAGGCACCTAAAGTATCTACTGCTCACTTAAGAAAAAAGTGGATGGGCGGATGGGAGAGAATGCATTCATGTGAGCATATGTGCACATTGCAGGGGAAGAGGATTGTGCTCAGGTGTAATGTTCCCATTGACATTTATGGTGTACATTTAGTGCTAAAGAGGTTACGTTTAACTGCATGTCATTTAGCAGCTGGCACTGCAATGCACCCAATTACAGCAAGCATCAGTATTTGGAGTGGGAATTGGAGAGGATGGAAGTAAATAACGGATGCTGTCACTGCACATTTACACTAAACCACATGGAGCTCTAACGGGAACCACTGGTTGTGATAAAAATCAGAATGAATTATGTCCTTTCAGGAAGGAAATCTGCTAACCTTACCTGGTCTGGCCTACATATGACTCAAGTCCCACAGCAAGGTGGGTGACTTTTAACTGCCCTTTGGGCAATTAAAAATGGACAGTAAATGCTGACCTGGCCACATGTGATCCCCACATCCCAAGAATTGATTAAAATAGTATACTCATAAATACTTATACATACAATAAACTTTTTAAAATTTTGTAAGCAGAAAGAATTCAAGCAACGTTAATGAGTTTTACCTTATCTTTGGTGGTCTGTAGCTGTTTGTGCAATGACATAACTTCCTGCTTTAATGCTTCATTTTCCTGTTGAGCTACACGGAAGTCTGATTTCAATTTTGCTGTCTGGAGGTTGATACTTTGTGAGCTTTCCTCCAAACTCTGTATCTAAAATATAAAACGTCCCCAGTTTACATTTAAATGTTATATTCAGCCATTAAAAATTATGTCTTTCACAATACGGTTATAACCAGGAGAGTGGTGGCGCCCCTACTTCTGGATCAGGAAGCCTGGGTTAAAATCCCGCCTGCTCCAGAGGTGTGTAATAGCATTGGTTGATTAGAAAAATAGGTATAAGCTGCAATGGGCTCTTCATAAAAAAAAATAGAAGGCCTTTTTCTTGTGGCTGTTGTTACATTTGTTTTCAAGCTGAGGTTTTCACCTAGTATTTTCAGTACACTGCTAATTTCATTCTTTGAAGCACCATTTTCAATAAATGATAAGGAAAACAATGTCATGAACTGACTTAAAATTGTATCCAAAACGTTTTCCACTGTGGGCAGGTATAAGTGAGACAAGACACTTTCTGAAGAAGGTTCGCTGAACCTGAACCATTACCTCTGATTTCTGTACACAGACTCTGCCAGACCTGCTGAGACCTTCCAGCAATTTCTGTTTTCATTTCTAATCTCCAGCATCCACAAATCGGTTTTTACTTTCTGATGGGTTTGAGGATTGAGATGAGTCAACCCACCTACTGTGTGTGGATGGGCTGATAAATGACAAGTTTTTTTGTGCCACACAAGTGGCAGGTAATGACCATCTCCATAGATGGGGATTTCTAACCATCTCCCTTGACAGTTAATAGCATTGTCATCATTAAATTCCACTTTATCAACAGCCTGGGCAGGGCGGCACGGTGGCACAGTGGTTAGCACTGCTGCCTCACAGCGCCAGGGACCTGGGTTCAATTCCCGCCTCAGGCAACTGACTGTGTGGAGTTTGCACGTTTTCCCCGTGTCTGCGTGGGTTTCCTCCGGGTGCTCCGGTTTCCTCCCACAGTCCAAAGATGTGCGGGTCAGGTGAATTGGCTGTGCTAAATTGCCCGTAGTGTTAGGTAAGGGGTATATGTAGGGGTATGGGTGGGTTGCGCTTTGGCGGGTCGGTGTGGACTTGTTGGGCCGAAGGGCCTGTTTCCACACTGTAAGTAATCTAATCTAATAAAGTAATCTAATCTAATCTAATCTCTGTTCACTATAAACCTAACTGCACCTGCCATAAAAATACAGTGGCTGGAAGAGCAGTTCAGACTTTACACATTCTGTGACTAACCTGACACTACAAAGCCTTTCCACGAGCTTCAAGTCAGAAGTATAATGGAATTGTAACCACGTAAACAAATGGCGAATATACTGAAGAAACCCAATACAATCTTGCACAAAATAGCAGGCATAATTGGTATCCAAACCACCAACTTAAACATTCATTCTCTCCACCACTGGCTCACAGTACTGTAGTATATATCATATACAAGATGCACTGCTGCAACCTGCCAATGCTTCTTTGTTAGCATCTTCCAAATTCTTGACTTCTACTAGAAGAACAAATGCAGCAAGTGCATGGGAACACCAATTTCTGTAAACTTCCTCTCCAAGTCACACACCATCTTGACTTCACTGTTACTGAGTCAAAATCCTGGAGCTGGCTACATAACAGAACTGTGGGAGAATGAACCCTCTAAATTATGCAGCCAAAATGTACTATGCACGGGATGGGATGGGCACAACCCTTAGGATGCACACATGCACAGTAATATTAAAGAGGTCGTGCAGCGTAACAAACGAATCATACATGGCAGAGGGAGGTTAGATGAAGCATTACTACAAATATACCTTTACAACATGGACTGTAGTAAGGAGGCAACTTGTCAAGAGCAATTAGGGATTGTTAATAAATGCTAGTCTTGCCAGCAATGCCTGTACACCTTGAATTAATTTTTAAAAATGTAATAGCTGACTCTACAGCACAGAAAGATATCTGAAAAACAACTCCTGCCTATTCTTTTGGTTCTGGAGCAACATGCAAATTAAGTATTTGAAGAGATGGCTCATTATGAATAAAACTGGAATTAAAATCTAGTCTAATCGCAACCATGTATCCACTGTTGATTGCGGTAAAAGCCCAATCACTAATTCATTTAGGGAAGAAAGTGTGCCACTTTTGCCTTCTCTGCTCTGTGTGTGACTCCAGACCCACAGTATTGTAGCTGACTCCTAACTACCTTCTAGGCAATTAGCAGTGACAATAAACGCTGGTCAAGCCAGGGCCTCCACATCCACAAACAGAAAAATAGCATTTTCCTTGTATTTCCTTCTCTTTCATACAGTACCTTTTCTTGTGATGTCATCAGCTGACTTGATAACTTTTGGACTTCTTGCAGTGATGTCTGCCATTCTTGTCTCAAATGTTCTGCCTGCATTTCCATAATATTCATTTTGGTTATCTGAATGCAAGCATTTACAGATGTATAGTTACAAATACATTGTAAAACAATTATTCCTAAAGAGTTGAAAGACAGTAAGCAGCCACTAACCAGTGCTCTGAATCTAATTGGAACAGTCCACATTAATGTTTCATACCTTGCCAACGCACCGCTTCACTTCATCATTCAATGCTTCTTTCTCCCTAGTCAAGTTTTCATTTATGCGCTTTAGAGCAGTGACTTCATCCTCCAATTTGTTGTATCTGGACAACTGAAAATGTGAGAAATGTATATGGACTTTTTCAACAAGAGTGGATCCATTCCAAAATGCAAATCTATTCATCACTTTCATTACACTTACATGTACCATATGTAGCATCATTGTTATGTTATTCGACTAATATCATAAAGATATGATGTCTAATTACGTTGCAGTATTTGGGGAAGTGAAATCCAATTTGGAATTTGGAATAAAAAAGACTATTATTATTAATAAATATGATTTAACAATGACTGGATTTTTGCAAAAACCCAACTGGTATACTCATGCCCTTGAGGGAAAGAGATCTGCTATCCGTATTTGATCAGGCTAAAAGGTAACTTCTGACATACAATCATGTAATTGGCTCTTAACTGCCTTTTTGAATGGCTTAGCAAGTCATCATGCCACTTGGTGATGGTAATAAATGTTAGTCATACCCACAGTCCATGAATAAATTAAAATAACATTTTTTTTCGCTAAGTGCATCAAATTTTTATTGGAGAGGTTTCTGCTGTGAGGATCAGTAAGATTTCTTGCTGTCTCTGACCCAACCTACCCTGCCCTACGGTGTCGCTCAAGTCTATCCTACTACGTACTATTCACAGAACAATTTGCTTCTCACTGGATACTCATCAAAAGACAAGCATCCATGACATTTGCACCATATTTAAGAGGCAGCTCGGCACCAGAGAAGCACTGGCATACTGGACTTCGCCAACTTGTCAAGGACATTTTTTAAAGCTGTCTAAGAAGAAGGTGGCACTGTGATTCTTGGACCTGGAGGGTCCTGTGAGAGTGGCTGTAAGAGTGGTGAAAGTAGAAATCTCACAATATTTAAGATGTATTGCAATGCCAAAGCATACAAGACTATGGACAAGTACTGGAAAATGGGATTAGTTTAGTTAAGTGGTTGCTTTTGACTGGTGTGGATGCAATGGGCTGAAGGATCTTTTTCTGTGCTATAGGCCTCTATGACTCTATGTCAAGATTAGAGTGGTGCTAGAAAATCACAGCAGGTCAGACAGCATCTGAGGAGCAGGAAAATCGACAGGAGTTGCCCAAAACATTGATTTTCCTACTCCTTGGACGCTACCTGACCTGCTGTGCTTTTCCAGCACCACTCTAATCTTGACTCCAATCTTCAGCATCTGCAGTCCTCACTTTTGCTCTATGACTATATGGTCAAGGAAGTGGTGCAAACATGAGTCCTATCCCAATGGATTGACAGAGAAGGTTGCACCACCAGACCTTGGCAGCCTGGTCCGAGGTTGCCACCCAGGTCAGCGCTAGCTCCGTGATTTAGAGGAACAGCCTGCAGTGCTACAAGAAAGTCAATTTCTTTCTGCTCGACCAGGTCAAGTGTCACATTGACCCCACTACTATCTCACACTCACTCTCTCAGCAACTGTACCAACCTCCCACCAAGGATTTCTCTCGACCACTTTCACTGATGCCTACAACATCTTCCCTGCACTTACACTCAACAATATCCCCTACCCTGGCTACCACAGCTCTAACCTTGCATGGCCTTTGTGCTGCCTACTAATTTGGGACACCTCACCAACTTTCAACTCCCTTCAGCAACATTAATAGCTGTGCCAGCCATTTTCACCACTCTCAATGACTCCCCATCTCTCATTCAAGAAGAAGACATTCATTAACAGGGGCAGTATCAGGCCAGGACAGGCTGAGGGGGGCTGGACATTAGGCTCCGCACTTCAAATCCTGGCCATTGCAGGAGAAGACTGGAACTAGTCCTGAGGGGATGCAAAAACCATCCATGACCCATCAACAAGTAAGTACTATTACAACTCTCACAACCTTGCTGTCGGTGTCATTCATGGCAAACTACTTATAACCAATGGCCACAATGTTTTCTCTCCTCTTGTCTTGCAGCTACCACCAGCATCTTCACCATTACTGCAGTGAAATGCCCAGCACCCCCTGACCCTCCTCCTTGGCCTCTGAGGACAAGCATATTGAGGCTGCAGAGAAAGCATTGGCAAGGCTGCCTTCTGCACCAACCAACTGTTCAATGTAGTCACCTCAGTGGGAATGTCACGGTTAGAAAGTGTGGGAGCACAATCTGGTGAGGTCATCACATTGCAGCTTTTCAGCTGGCTGAGAAAATGCCCCAAGATGCTGGCACGTGGAGAACTGCCCAAGACCGGGTCCTTGCTCACCACTTGCATCATCTTCCCTGATATGTCCTATTCCACTGGCAGGACAGACCCAGTAGAGGTGGCAGCACAGTGTTATACAATTGGGGGAGAGTTGCCCTGGGAGTCCTCAACATTGATTCTGGACCCCATGATGTCTCATAGTTTCAGGTTAAATATGGGGAAGGACACCTCCTGTTGATGATCATGTACCATGCTTCCTCAGCTGATGGATCAGTCTCCTCTCAATGTTGAACAACACTTGGAGGATGGAAAAGGAACAAAATGTACTCTAGGTGGGGGATTTCAATGTCCACCACCAAGAGCAACTTGACAGTAGTATTAGTGATTGAAATGGTTGGGTCCTAAAGGACATAGCTGTGATACTGGGTCTGCAAAAGTTGGTGAGGGAACCAACAAGAGAGGAAAACAAACTTGACCTCATCCTTACCAATCTGCCAGCTGCAGATGCATCTGTCCATGATGGTATGGTAAGAGTAACCAGCACACAGTCCTTGTAGAGATGAAGTCCCACCTTCACATTGAGAATCATTTCCATCATGGTGTGTGACTAAATGAGACAGACTTTGGACAGATCTAACAACTCACGACTGGGCATCCATGACGCAATATGGGCCATCCATAGGGCCAGAATCGTACTCCAGCAGAATTTGCAGCCCCATGGCCTAGCTTATCCCCACACAACCAATACCATCAAGTGATCCCAGGCGATCAATCCTGGTTCAATGGAGAGTGCAGGAGGGGATGCCAGGAGAATGCCTAAAAATGAGGTGTGAACCTGCTGAAGCTACCAAACTGGACTACTTGCATGCCAAACATCATAAGTAGCAAGTGATAGACAGAGCTAAGCAATCCCAAAATCAATGGATCAGATCTAAGATGAGCAGTCATGCCATATCCAGTTGTGAATGGTGAGGAACAACTAAACAATTCTCCACCTTCTCAACTAGGAGAATAATAAATACTGGCTAGTCAGCGATGCCCACATCCCACGAGTGAATTAGACAAAAATTACTATTGTATGTAAGAAATGCAGCAACACATTTGTATAGAGCAAGCTCTCACAGACATCAATGTGATGACTAGACTTTTCTGTGTCACTGATTGAGACATACAAATTGGCCAGAACATCTTGAACAATTTTTTTGTTCTTTAATATAGTATCATAGGAAGCTTTATGTCCAACTGAGGGAGCTGACAGAGCCTTGTTTTAACATTTCATCTAGAAGATGATTATTCAATGTTGCACTGAAATATTTAGACTTAAGTGCCTCCATTTTTAGTCAGACGTGAGCCCACAATTTTCTCACTCAGATAGGAGATTTCATTAATTTAATCAACCTGAAATAAGTGGAATTGGGCATCATCAATACTAAACATGGAGTGAGGTGTTTGTGTTGAGTTAGGTTAGAGGTCCATAATTGGCAAGAAAGATGTGAAGGGCCATTAAGGTGAATAGATGCATATCGGTCGATGTGGAGAGTATAAGGAGTCAGGGTTGGTGGTGGTGGTGAGTGGGTATGCATGGGTAAGATGTTTAGAAATTACTTTTCAAAAGGTTCCTCATCAAGAATATGGTTCACAATTGTGAGAACCCATGAACCATGAATCCTTAAAATTCATTCCCTGCAATTGAATTGGCCAGGTCAGGAGGCAGAGTAGAGTATTCTGTTTCACACCAGCCTGCACCCTTAACGTGCCACAATGAAAATAGGCAGAGAATATTGTGTAGATATTTCTGAATAGGGAATGAGGTGATCCACTAAAGGCACTAGTTCTCTGCTGAATTTCACATTGTTCAATGAAATGGAAACATTTTAATGATCATAAGAAATAGAAGATTAAAGTTAACAATGAAGAATTTAATCTTACATGGCCATTTTCAATTTCTTGCATTATGTGCATCTTTTCTTGTTCACGTTCTTTCTCTAGGTTCCCAGCCCTTTTCTCCTTCTGGCGAATTAGTTCAGCCAACCGCTGCTTCAATTCCAGTACATCAGCTTGATTCTTTGAGTTTTTGTGGCAAAGATCTTCATTCTCTGCATCTAGCTTTTTGTTCTGGGATCTCAGCTCTGCCATCTGTTTTGTGGCACCATTTGGAACAAAAAGATTTTCAGAGTTGCAGGAACCTTCATTTCTTCAAATTATTACTACTTATATATGTCTCAGATAAAGGAAACTGCAAATGTTCCTGCTGCACAGTGCTTTAATCATTTGGAATTAGAATTATTTATAATTAATAAACATTAATAATTAATTATTTATAATTACCAACAAATTATCAACATATGGTCCTGAAATGGAGTGTCATCATCTTCAGAGCAAACTCAGTGACAACAGAACAATAGATTGATATCTTCTTACACATTGAATTTAATTTGACGATTATGAACATTGTGGACTATATTTCCTTGCTAGTTCAGTATTAGCATATTATGTATAAACATATTGATGCTGATTTATTTTCTCTCTTTGCTGCAGGGTGTCTTTTCAAATAAAATCTGTATCAGCTGATTACTTCACAACCATCAAAATGCCTGAATGTTTATTAAAATACATTAGTGAGAAATTTGTCCTTGCCTAAGCTCTCTTACAACATAAAAATGACATGTTTCAAAAGGGCTTCACTGACTTTTAAGTGCTTTCAGAGGCACTGAACCTCTGCTGGGCATGATATAAATGCAAATTTGTTCTTTCTTTAGTGGAAATATGGCAAACCATTATGATTTATCCCAGCTTTCTGGTTGCAAAGTTATTTGAAACAACTTACAAAGAGTGACAAAGGCTGCAGAACACAGAAATAAAAAGCCTTTAATCTTATCGACTCAAGGGAACAGAATCCTGGTCTTTGCAGTTTGACCTCGTAATTCAACAGCTTTAGTCCTGGTGTCAGTCTATTGAATGTGTGCAGCACCCACCCCCAAGCCATTATATCCATCCTGGACGCCAGACTGTAGCTGTCTGGTCAGGAAAGCTGGGATATTGTCCAACTTCTACACTATTTCAGTGGCAGGTGAATAAGTGGGGATGGGGTGTTTTTTTAAAATGGTGGTAACAGACAGTTGGGGGTGGGGGGTTGGGTTGGGTTGGGGGGGGTGGGGTTCCACAGGAGGTTTCACTGTGTAGCAGTCAAAATTAAACAGGACATTTTCAATTTTAATATTCCAGGCTCAGGAGAAGTGGGAATGCTCGTTTTGAGCATACAAAAATATAATACAACATTTTTCTCAGATCTCCAGCATTCCCTTCATAGTTAGACAACTGAATCCATGATAATAACAGTTGGCAAAAACTTATGCTCTTCTGTGAAGGAGGTTTGTTGGTTATGGTGGTGGGAACTTTGTCAGGTGAAAGACTGACCGGAGTTGGGCGGGGGGGGGGAGCAATTAAGATCTGTGGTGAAAAAAATCCATGGATAGTAATTTCTGCTGTCCCTTCTATTTAAGGCCCTAAAGTGTTAGATCAATGGCCTCTTAAACAGCCTCAATCTGTCACTGTTGGTATATTGTAGCAGCTTGCTGGGAGTACGCTGTGCAGCATACAAGTAAAGTAAACCCTGATATGTATTGTTTGATGACTCCAAGTGAGAATCCTTTGTTTAGAGGCACATGATGCCTGTAAGAGGGTCTGCGATCAGGAATTGAGGAATGGGGGTTTTGGGTCCACTGAGGGCCAGCTGTTAATCTTGCTGTTGACTCCTCTACAGCCTCAGTCTATGATTATTAACCCTAACTCAATGGATGTTGTTCCAGCAGCAGTTACAGCCTCCAAAGTGGTGCTGTTGTTCAAAAGAACTGTTGGCTGTTGACTGGCTGGAAAGTCTTTGTTTGCACTCTTTCCATTCCCATAAAACGGCCCCTTAATCGCCTCCCAACTGCTGATTTGAATGTATTACTGGGCATATCTTTCTTTTTGAAAAATATGAACCTGAGACCCCATCACAAGATTCTACCTGATGTGGTGCAAACTGGTCATTTGCAAACTAATTTCCAAACCAGTGTTCCATGGCTCCTGAAACATCTCAACTTATGCATTTAATACTAAACAATAAATGGATAATTAAACTTAAATATATAGGTATAATAACTTGCCTGGTTGTTTAGAAGTTCTATAATTCTCTGAGCAGTTATTTTGTCATCCTGCAAAATCTCCACTTGTTGCCTGTAAAGATTCAGCCTTTTAATATTGTACCTTAAACCTTAGTCTCACTAACTCACCTGACAAACAGAAGATAGATATCATATTACCAACAAAGTCTGCAATTTTATACATTGATTTTCTATTTGTGCTATTTGTTTAAAACCCTAACAATAGTTTCAACGAAAAATATTGATTAATAATGCTTCTTGACATCGTTTGACGATGAACATGACAAAACCAGTGGATATGTATGAGGGCTTAATCACGATTTTGTGAATGTGACTACATCAGATTGTCATTTGACTAACCTTAGCACAGTTTTCCCATGTTGGGATCCCATGCCAGTTGTTAGTGAGGAGGACCTTGCATGATTGACCAAGTTGTGTTTGCTGACATCATGTCCTGGTACAATATCTGTGCATCGTGCAATCTTGTTGATGTAGTTTCCATTTAATTCACATCAGCATGGCTGAGGTTCAGAATGGTATTGCAATGGGGTAGGACTTCTGCTTGATGCCACAAATTTTCCCAATCAGAATGCACTTCCATGGGAGGTTATTTACAATGCACGGAGAGTTCCTTCTCTCTGAGAAGGAACACATTTCTGTATGAACAGGGCAATCCCCCAAGGTGCTTCAGCAACCCTGAGGATGGCCTCCAATGAAGGCTTTCAGTGGGTTGTATTAAACTTGAACTGAAACAAGAGGAGACTGCTGCAAGATTCCTTCCTTGACTGGGAATACGATAGGTGAAAGGAGGTGAGGGTAAGCGTGATAGGCCAGAGAGGGGGTGGGGGCAGAGAGGTCGGGAAGAAGATTGCAGGTCAAGAGGGTGGGGCTGAATCCGGGGGTTGGGACTGAGTTAAGGTGGGGGGAGGGGAAAAGAGGAAGCTGGAGAAATCTACATTCATCCCGTGTGGTTGGAGGGTTCGACGATGCTCTTCACCTCATCTCCTCCACTTTCCGCACCTCCACCCTTGAACCCCGCCCCTCCAAATCGCCACCAGGACAGAACCCCACTGGTTCTCACCTACCACCCGACCAACCTCCGGATACATCGTATCATCCATCGTCATTTCAGCCACCTCCAAATGGACCCCACCACCAGGGATATATTTCCCTCCCCTCTCCTATCAGCATTCCGAAAAGACCACTCCCTCCGTGACTCCCTCATCAGGTCCACACATCCCACCAACCCAACCTCCACTCCCGGCACCTTCCCCTGCAACCGCAAGAAATGCAAAACTTGCACCCACATCTCCCTCCAAGGCCCCAATGGATCCTTCCATATCTGTCGCAAATTCACCTGCACCTCCACACACATCATTTACTGTATCCGCTGCACCCGATGTGGTCTCCTCTACATTGGGGAGACAGGCTGCCTACTTGCAGAACGTTTCAGGGAACACCTGTGGGAACCCGCAACAACCAACCCAACCGCCCCGTGGCTGAACACTTTAACTCCCTCTCCCCACTCCGCCAAGGACATACAGGTCCTTGGCCTCCTCCATCGCCAGACCCTGACCACACGACGCTTGGAGGAAGAGCGCCTCATCTTCTGCCTAGGAACCCTCCCACCACACGGGATGAATGTAGATTTCTTCAGCTTCCTCATTTCCCCTCCCCCCCACCTTATCTCAGTCCCAACCCCCGGATTCAGCACCGCCCTCTTGACCTGCAATCTTCTTCCCGACCTCTCTGCCCCCACCCCCTCTCCGGCCTATCACCCTCACCCTCACCTCCTTCCACCTATCGTATTCCCAGCGCCCCTCCCCCAAATTCCCTCCCCCCTACCTTTTATCTCAGCCCGCTTGGCACACCAGCCTCATTCCTGAAGAAGGACTTATGCCCGATTCTCCTGCTCCTCGGATGCTGCCTGGCCTACTGTGTTTTTCCAGCACCACATTTTCCAACTCTGGTCTCCAGCATCTGTAGTCCTCACTTTCTCCTAGATTGAAATGTAAGCTTTCTCCCTCTCAATGGATGTTGCCTGACCTGATTTCCAGCATTTTTTGGTTTCAGTCATGAAATTATTATTGAATATCATTAAAAACCCATCTGGTTCACTAATGTTCTTTCGAGAAGGAAATCTCCAATCTTTATCTTTATCTGGTCTGGCCTTTATCTAACTTTTGACTTGTATCGATATGCTTGACTCTGAACTGCCCTGTGAAAGGCTTGGCAAGCCACTTAATTCAATGGCCATAGGGATGGGCAACAAATGCTGGCTTTGCCAACCTATGCCAACCTATGAAAGATTTTTTTAAGAAGTCATTGAACATACTGAATTTTGTGATTTTAACTAAGTTAGATTTTTGAGGACCTCTATTAGACTTTACAGTAACTTACTTTAATTCCTGTTGTACTTCATTCAATTCTATGATTTTCTCATGATAAACCCCTTCTTCCTCCCTCAACGTAGCCTTTTGATCCTTTAAGATGTCATTTGCATCAGTGGGTTCTTCAGATTCACCACTGCAGAATAAAGAGTAAAAGCTGAAATACTTTTGAGTTTAATTTTGTCAAGTTAGGAAAAGAAAGAAAGGAAACACAGGCTGAAAGAAACGGGCAGGAACTGGGAAAAAAAAAGGATGTTTATGTTCAATGTTTGTAAATTCAACTTTAGCTGTCATGAATTGGGTCTCAATGCTTTGGAAAGGGTACAGAGGGGATTTGCTGGACTGTTACCTGGAATAATAAATTTCAGTTTTGTCGGGAGGCAACGAAGCTGGGGTTGTCATCCTTGGAACAGAAAAAACTAAGGCATGAGCTAAATGGGACTAGGTCAGAGTCGGATGTCTAGTTGGTGGGGATGAGTTGGACTGAAGGGTTCAATCTTCCATGCTGTTTAACTCTATGACTCTGTTTAAAAGGGGTGCTTGAAATTATGAAGAATTTTTATAGATCAGAAAAGGAGAAACATTTCCACTGATAGGAGGGTTGGCAACTTGAGGGCACATCATAAAGATGATTAACAAAAGTTCCAGAGAGGAGTTAAGGAGAAATTTATTTACATAGCAAGCTTTTCATATCTGAAATGTGCTACTTCAAAGGAAGTACATTCAATCATAACTTACAAAAGATGATTTGAAATATACTTTAAAAAAGGGGGAGAAAAGGCTAGGGAAAAGGAAAGCGCAGTGGAACTACATAAAACATGTAACAGTACGGCACAGGGAACAGGCCCTTTGGCCCACCATGTCTGTACCGACTGTGATGCCATTCTGAACAAACCCCATCTGCCTGCACATGGTTTATATCCCTTTATTCCCTGCTTGATCACATTACTGTTTACATGCCTCTTAACCAATGCTATCATCTTTGCTTTTATTACCCTCTGTGGCAGCGCATTCCAGGTACTTAGCAACCTCTACATAAAAAAACCTTCCTTGCAAACCTCCCTTAAACTTTTCCCCTCACCTTCAACTATCCCCTCAGGAAAAAGATTCTGACTATCCAACCTATCCATGTCACTCATAATTTTATGTAGAGATATCGAGTCATACAGCACAGAAAGAGGCCCTTCGGTCCAACCAGTCTATGCTGAAGATAATCCCAAACTAGTCCCACCTTCTTGGTTCTGGCCCATATCCCTCCAAATCTTTCCTATTCATGTATCCGTACAAATGTCTTTTAAACATTGTAATTGTACCCGCATTCAGCACTTCCTGTTACACACCAATCTATGCTTCATCTTGGTAAATCTCTTCTGCACCCTCTCCAAAGCCTCCTCATCCTTCATATAGTGTGGTGAACAAGACTGCATACAATACTCCAAATGTGGCTTAAATCAAATTTTAGAAAGCTGCAAGATGTGCTAAAAGCCTTCTTTACATTCAATTCACATGTGTTGCTACTTTCAGGGGGATATGGACTTGTACCCCAAGAACCCTTTGGACACCAATATTCCTAAATGTTTTGTCATTTACTGTGTACTTTCTTCTTGCATTTGGCCTCCCAAAATTCATCACCTCACACTTGTCCGGATTAAACTGCATCTGCCATTTCTCCGCCCAACCTTCCAAAAGATCTATACTCTGCTGTACCTTTGATAAACTTCCACACTATCTACAACTCCACCAATTTTTGTGTTGTCTGAAAACTTACGAATCAGACCACCTACATTTTCATCCAAATCATTTAAACATTTTACAAAAAACAGAGATCCCAGCATTCCCATGATGGACCTTGTCAAATGCTTGAGTCAAGTCCAACTAGACAACATCCGCTGCTCTAACCTCAATCATCTTCATTACTTCTTCAAAAAACTCAATCAAGTTTGTGAGACAAAATCTTCACCGCATAAAGCCATGCTGACTGTACTTAATAAGTCCATTCTTCTTCAAATATGAGTTAATTTGGACCGTAAGACTCTTCTCCAACAATTTCCCTAACACTGATGTAAAGCTCACTCGCCTATAATTTCCTGGATTAACCCTGTTGCCCTTCCGAAAGGACAGAATAACACTGGCTGTTCTCCAGTCTTTTGGACATTGCCTGTGGCAAACAAGGATCCGAAAATCTACTTCAAGGCCCAAGCAATCTTCTCCCTTGCCTCCTTCACTATTCTATGATAGTTCCGATCAGACCCTAGGGTCTTATCTACCTTAATGTTTTTCTAGAAACCCAACATGTCCTTCTTCTGAATATCAACATGCCCCTGATTATCAACATATCCCTTCCTCATCTTACCATTATCCATGTCTTTATCTTTAGTGATGACTCCATCTCTAACATTGGATCTCTTAATCATGTGGAATGCCTTTGAACAAGGCCACCCTCCCCAACTCACAACCACATCTAAGTACCCACAATCAATCCCATGCAGGTTTGCTTGCTTTGTTCCCCTGGAATGCTGTCCATGTCTTTCTTACCATGGACATAATTGGCATATCTGATTAAATGTCCCCCAAGATGTGCTGCAAGTTTGC
This sequence comes from Hemiscyllium ocellatum, assembly GCF_020745735.1. Classification (NCBI taxonomy): domain Eukaryota; kingdom Metazoa; phylum Chordata; class Chondrichthyes; order Orectolobiformes; family Hemiscylliidae; genus Hemiscyllium; species Hemiscyllium ocellatum. The sequence continues at coordinate 72,132,988 of NC_083408.1, read as the reverse complement.
AATGGGAAAGGACATTAAAATCATGGAGTGATGTAGATGCATACATATTGACAAAAATATAAAAAATAGAAAAGTTGAAATTAAAATTGGTACATTTGAAATATTTGCCATTTTAGCTGTATATTTAGATATATTAAAGAACAGTCATGGCCTTAACTTTAAGGCAAGGTGTGAACATGCAAATGAGAAAATGGCATAGAACAAGAGGGTCACACATGCGGTACTGCATTTCACCTAATGATGCAATAAACTAAAACATCAACATTCACCATTCTGTCATGCTTTAAGAATAATGCAGAAAGTGGTGCATTTTATAGAGACAGTATACCAGCAAACAGTTTTATCATAAAGAAAAGCTCTTTCCCATTCTGAAATATGCTTTGAATGAACACTTGATGTAATCTTGCATTATGTTTCTGCATGCAGTTTATATCAATGTTATTTCAGTTAAGATAATTTAAAGTTATCCATTTCAGAGATTCATCAATTATAAGTATGCCCTCTTCCCATGATCATTTAATTCAGAATACTAAATTTGCATATTCCAACTCTTTGCAGTACATTTGGACAGGAATATATGTTATAGATTACAATATGAATATTTGCTCTTAGGAACACAGATCCATCAACAAAAGCAACAAGGTTGTAATATAATGATAAATGCTCATAAATTTTGGTAAAATTAGCACTAAAAGCTAAAATATAATTTTGAAGGAAAATATTAATCCTCAATCCCAATCCTTCAATTTTAAAAATAAATTCATTTTGATTAATGCAGCTATTTTAAATAAAATAGCTTTTTTTGTTCATTTAGAAAGTTCAAACATTTTTTGAATGTAATGAAGAAGCTCCAGAGAAAAAAAATATTGTCCAAGTCTCCCTTCTACACTCAAATAGTCAACAGAAGTTTAGTTTACAATATTCACCAAAGATGCATTCACTTTAAAATGATGTCAAACAATAGAGTCATAGCAAAGTTTAAAACAAAATGTGAAAATTTTCAGAAAAAACTGCAAGAAACCTAATGAAATTATTGCATCTTACAAGGACTAAACATCCATTTTTCTTATAATGGGCCAATTTCATTTTAAGTAATCATCTGTTGGATAATAAGGCAATTAATATTTTGGGACTGATGTGATTCAAAGCATAATTAACTTTCACAATGATTCTCACAGCAATCTTTAGGAACAACACTTACAAAGAAGGACAATACAAGCCTTTAAGCAGGGCAAGAAATCCACCCATTTATAATCAAGGGATGGAAAATCTAGCCTCTCTAGTCTAGCTGATACTATAAACAAAATGCTTTTTAGTTTAATTTTAACTGAAAATGCACCACCTTAAACCACTCGGATTATCAGCTTACCACATTTCAAAGAAGTCAGCTGTCCACATGTTTGGAAAAGCAAACATTAGAAATGAAAGTATGTTAATTTCACATTTCAGCCAAAAGACATTTATCACAAAAGAACTGGGAATTGACTAAAATTACATAAAATAACCATAATCATTACCTGTTTGTTCTGGTTTGTTGCTGATTTAATTGCTCTTGCAATCTGGCGACAACTACTTTTAACTCAGCATTCTCTTTTTCTGTTTGATCACCTCTCCTGTGAAGTTCTGAAATGGACACAACCTTCTCTTCCAATTGCTTGGTTCTTTCTCGCAGACTTGTGTTCTGAGCCCTTACTTTTACTATTTCTTTCTCAGAGCCTTCACATGCAATCTCTAATTCTGAAAATACCTCTACTTTGTCTTGTAACTGTTTAACTTTTTCTTGAAGTTGTACTTTCTCCTGTATCATTTCTAATTTTTCACTGTTAAACAGTTCAATAGCTTTTCGTAAATTTGAGAGCTCCAGAGCTTTTTCCTGAAATTCCTTCATGCTGTCTTTCAAGCTCATATTTTGAAATTTTACTTCTGCCAGCTCTTTCTGAGATTCTTCGAGCAGCTGTGTGAGAACTTCAACTTTCTCTTGCAACGGTTCAACTTTATCTTGACATTTTAGCTTCTCTGATTTCATTTTACCCATTTCATTTTTCAACAACTCAATTGTTTTCTGTAACTTTGAAATGTCCACTGTTTCTTCCTCTAGTTCCTTTATCTGCATGCTCAGATTTGAGTTTTCTGATCTTATTTCCTTTTCTGATGATACAGACACTTTCTCCAAGTTTGTAAGAGTCATCAGTTTACCCTGAAGTTGTTCAATCTTTGCTTGAAGTTCAGTGTTCACCTTCATTAATTCTGTCTTTTCTCTTTCAAGTAGTTGATTGGCTTTCTGCAGGTTTGGTTGATCTAGAGTTTTTCCTTTTAATGGTTGAGAAGTTTCTTCTAACTCCAATGTTTCAGTTCTCATCTCCATGTAGTCTTTTTTCAAATCCTCATTGTTTGAGTCTGGAAGTAACAATGTTTGTACTTCCAGCTGTGGTGGTTTTTCCTGCAAATGGGCAATTTTGTTTTTCATCTCATTACTTCTCCCCTCCAGTTCATTGTTGAACCTTTGCTTTTCACCAAGGAAGACCATGTCCTCTTCCATATTTTTGATTTTCTCTTGGAGTCTGGAGATTTCAGAACAATATTCTGCCTTTTCTTTGTCACATTCTTCATATGCTGCCTGGAGCTGAACAGAAATCATTGAATGCTTTTCTTCCAGTTGAAGATTTTCCAATTTCAGTCTATTTAATTGCTTTTCAGATTCTGCTTTCACCTGTTCAATCAATACTCTGGTCTGTTCCTGCTTATGCCCAGCCTTGGCCAATTGTTCTTCTTCCTTTTGTAATTGTACATTCAATTCCTTCTTCAAGCTGATAATTTCATCTGTCAAAATACTCTCTTTCTTTGAGGTAGCAAATTTTAACTCTTCCAGTTCCTTTTGAAGCTGCTGATGTTCGGAAGCTAATTTATTTAGTTCATCTTTGCAAGATTTCTCTAAACTGTCTCTCTCTTCCATGAGCATCTGAGCAAATAAGCTTTTCTCTTTCAACATTTCCTTCAACTTTTCTTTCTCACCTTCACTTTCCTGTAAAAGCTCCTCTTTTTCAAATTCCCACTGCCCTTTCTCTTCCTGAAGCTGTTTTTCAAGTTGTAAAAGCTCATGTTGGTATTTTTCCTCAAGTTCAGATGTTTCTGCTTTGAATTTAAGTATGATTGTTTGATGTTCCTTGGCAAACTGGGCTTCCATCTTGGCAATCTTGTGGTTAAATTTGTTTTCCATGCTTTTCCTAAATGATAGAAAATTGGAAATATTACAAATCAAACTCAGTTGAGGCAAAGTTTCTGGTAATAGGGGAGAAAACAAATCACTCTTCATTCCAATTTCTGATTACTACCAGTTGGAGTTGGGCTGGTCTAGACAATGGGTGAGAAAAAGATCAGATTCAGTTCTGGTGATGCTCAATATCAAATTGTAAAATTGCACCCAGGGTCACATGAATAATGGGTAGTACACAAAATCCTATGTCCACCAGGGATTCAAAAGGAAGGGCAAAATTCAACATTTCTCAAAAGTGTAGTTACACTTGTTGTTTCTGATGCAGGCAGCACGTTTATATGATGCTGCCACCTAATTAAAATGATTGCTATATTCAGTCAGCATGAAATGTATAACTTGTGCCCCACTCTGGAAGGATCCTAACATATAAATGTTCATGACCATAGTCATTTATATAGCCACAAGCAATGTGGTCCTTTCCTTGCTCTGAGGTTATAGATATGATGTGACAGATTTCAGAGACAACGTCCTCCTAACTGAGCCATAGATATCTAACACTATGTTCCTTGCTAGGTTTTGAATAGTTGAATGGCTGTTTGAATATCCTTGTTGGATATAGCCTTCTGTTGAGAGCCCTTCTTCCCCTCCCCACCCTAACTCTTCCAATAGCTTGCCCTGCTTTGTGATGTCTCCTGGCCATTCTGTATTCCAAGGAGGAGTACATCAAATCAAGGAACAACTGCTTTGTGAAGAATCTGTGAAATCAATAAAATGTAGCTCAACATCTGCCACCCTACCTATCTAAAATTAAGTCTACTTCCTGTAGACTTATGAAACTTTATAGACCTCAAGAAAACACCAAACACTGTTATAATAGCAGTGATAGCCAGCACAACTCAACCAGCATCCAATCTGCAATTCATTGATGATCCTTGTCAGTAGTGTTAGTGCTTAGGGTCATTCCATCTCGCTTTTGAATGTGTACTTTGTTACGCATGGGACATTGGAACACTGAGTTCCAAGCACTGGAGTCAAATCATCATCAAACAGTGGTTTGTATTACTATCTGCCTACTCTGCAGATTCTCTTCAGGTTGATGCTCTATTGTGCCTCACAGCTCCCTCTTGCACCATAAACATACACCAACACAACAGACACCGTTTTAGAGCCAAAATAGCATTTGTAGTGCTCGAGAAAGGGCACGAATGAATTGAATTTTGCAGTCAATAATTTTAAGGCAAGCAATTAGTCAAGAGAAAAGCTCTGTAAAATAAATTATAAATGGAAGTTGGTGAGAATCCAGTAAGCAATACTGGGAGGATCTTGTGCAAAACATAGCAGGAAATGTTGATTCATCTGTGTACAAATGCAGACATTTGAAGGTTAAACTCAAAACTGAGTTGATTTGAATGAGAAAACTCAATTTGCTTATATAAATAGAAAATATTAGAAATTTTTGCTGAACACAAAAAATTAACAAGTAGGGATAATACCCTGCAAGAAGTGCTTAAACTCTTTTGATTAAGGCTAGTCATGTAATCTCCAAACCATGTTCCAAATATTTCCATTAGTTTTATCAGTATGACTTCAGGAAATAAAACAAGATCAAAATGAACTCTTATTAGTCTTCTGTTACAAATATCAATATTATGTTCGATGAACTCAAATTGAAGCATAACACGACATGAAAATTCATTAAATTCTTTTTAGAAATGTGGCCCATTAAAACTGCTCCCTCATAATTTGTAAAGGTTCAAGAATTAAGTTGCATTTTTGGTCATAAGTTGTCAATAGTCTAAACTGTAAATTCTGATTTCAGTTTATCTCAATCCACCACCTGCTATCCTATTTATATTTGCTGGATTAGCCTTCAATATTTAAGTTACCTTCCCAATTATAATTGTGAAATTTCACAGCAGTCTTCATTCTAATCCTTACCTTTCCTGTAGGAGTTCATTTTGCTGTGCATGCAAAAGATTCCTTTGCAACTCTTCTTTCTCCTGCTCAAGATTTTCTGTAACTTCAGAAACTTGTGTTTGGTAAATTTGCTCCAGCTCCCTTTTTTCTCTTAGGAATACTTCCTTCAGCTCTTTTCGTTGATCTTCCAATTGCAATTCAGTAGCAGTCAACCTTTTTAACAATTCTTCTTTATCATTATGGTGACAGTGATTTACTTCCTTCAATTTGATTTGGAGTGTTTCTTCATGTTCCTGTTTCAACTGCTCCTCTAGCTGTGTTTTATCGACATTGAACTTTTTCAGCAATTCTTCCTTTTCTTCTTTGTGTTTAAATTCTGTTGTATGTTGTAGTATTTTAAGGGTCTCTATTGCTTCTTGAAGTTCTGAAATATGGCTTCTGAGCTCATTGAACTCATCATTCATTTTTGCAACGTTATTGTTGTGTTCTTGGTTAATATCTTCTTTCTCCAATTCATATTTAACTTTGATTTCATTGATCTGCTCCTCATAATAATTTACCTGAAATGGAATATTGAGAAAAACCAATATTGTCATGCTTTACAAGTAATTTTCTCTCTCTCTCTCTCTCTCTCTCTCTCACACACACACACACACACACACGATATTTAGAAATGGTAGCATAATAATATTATATAATTACAAGTACTATATGGTTACCAATCAAACAAGACTCTTGAAGCTCAACATCATTCAGAACAAAACAACCCACTTGATTGGTGACCCATCAACCACTTTGAACATTTACTCCCTTCATTAGGGTGGCAGTGATATATACCATTTAGGGATTACCAAGATGCATTGCAACAATTCACTGATCCTCCTGCAATAGCATCCCAGACCTCCAATTATTCTCACTTAGAAGGACAACTGGTCAGCATGGACGTGTTGGACCGAAGGGTCTGTTTCCATGCTATAACATCTCTATGATCTATGACTATGACAATGCATGGGAATATCATCACCTGCTAGTTATTTCTCAATGCATCAATCTTACTTGGAAATATATCAGTGTTCATCTAAACTTGTTACATCAATATCCTGGAATTTTCTTCAGAACATCTCACTGTGGGTCATTCATGAAAGAAACTTTCCACTACCTTCTCTAGGGTAATTAGGACTGGGCTGCATATGCATACCTTACCAGTGATACTCCCATACCACGGATGATACAGGGAAACCAATATATATCACTATTAAAATAATTAATAATAGAATTCTTCAAGAAATATCTAAATATGCAATACTAGCATGCAAATTGCCCAGGAACAATGAAATGAGATTTTCAGTGTATTTTATGTAATCTTCACTCAATAATCAATTGCTTTCCATTTACTTGCCTTAGCATCAAGTTCAGTTTTAAAACCATCAATTGCCTGATGGTGTTGCTCCTTAATTTGTTCTATGACCATTTCTGCTTCCAGACTCATGTTCAATGGATTACATTCTTCAGAAACAAAACCTGAAAAAGATATAGTATTTTGCCAAAAACAGTCAGGATTTTTGTGCTGGTTGTTTAAATAAAGCTCTATCCTTAAGGCAAATAAATGAATGTAATGTAAAACAGTCATTCAGTTAAAAGAAAATCAGGAATATTGGATTGGCTTTCCATCCTATAGTCAGGAAACAGTTGGGAAATTTTCTGGATTGTTCACCCTGCGGTAAAGAGGGACTCACCCATTACAGACAACTGTAAGTACTAACAGGATTCAGGCCTGCCATTCCTCCAGTTTGGAGGGAGTCACAGGGCTGCTGGATGTCCAGGTGGTCTGTTTAAGAGGCCAACTGCAGTGTTCTGGAATTTCATCCTAGTTGTAATAATGCCAGTCAAGTGAAGAACAGACTTCTAGACATCCCTCCTCACAATCCGATGTACTTCACATACCCAATCAATGTTATCACATGCAATCTTTATCATCCCAATCCATCCTCATTACTCCACATATCCTTCATGCCAAGCTATGCTTATTCATCGACCTCCCATGGCATTCACATCTGTGATCCTCCATTCATTTCTAGTCATGGAGCCTCATAGCTCCATGCCAAACTGTGGCATTTCCATAGCTATTCAGCAACTGTATATTCCGGGGAGAACTAATTAACTTTATAAATGATAAGAATGTGTGTGAAAAGGCTTTTTAAAAAGTCAATAATCTGGATGTGGGTTTGCTCACTGAACTGGAAGGTTCGTGTTCAGACATTTCTTCATCATATTAGGTAACATCTTCAGTGAGCCTCTGGATGAAGCATTGCTGATGATTCCTGCTTTCTATTAATATGTTTGGGTTTCTTTGAGTTGGTGATATCATTTCCTGTGGTGATGTCATTTCCTATGGTGATGTTATTTTCTGTTCTTTTTCTCGGGGATGTTAAATCGGGTCCAAGTCAATGTGTTTGTTGATAGAGTTCCAATTGGAATGTCATGCTTCCAGGAATTCTCATGGGTGCCTCTGTTTGGCTTGTTCTAGGATGGATGTGTTGTCCCAGTCGAAGTGGTGTCCTTCCTTATCTGTATGTAAGGACAATGCTTCGTTCGGAGGCTCACTGAAGATGTTACCTAGTATAGTGACGAGACATCTGAACATGAACCTTCCAGCTCAGTGAGCAAACCTACATCCAGAACCTCAACCTGAGCTACAAATCTTCTCAAACATTGCTAGTCAATAAACTATAATTTTCTACTTTAAAAATACACATTTTTCTGAAGCCCTATGAAAATGTCAATCATCCAGATCCTTTAAAGATTAGATTAGATTAGAATACTTACAGTGTGGAAACAGGCCCTTCGGCCCAACAAGTCCACACCTACGCGCCGAAGCGCAACCCACCCAGACCCATTCCCCTACATTTTACCATTTCACCTAACATTACGGACAATTTAGCATGGCCAATTCACCTAACCTGCACATTTTTCGATTGTGGGAGGAAACCAGAGCACCCGGAGGAAACCCAAGCAGACACGGGGAGAATGAGACACAGAGAGTCGCCTGAGGCGGGACTTGAACTTGGGTCTCTGGCGTTGTGAGGCAGCAGTGCTAACCACTGTGCCACCGTGCCGCCCAAGTGTAAAAAATGCAAGCACTTAGAAATGCATTTTTTTATCATGTGTAAATATTCTGCAATTTACAAAATGGATCAAACAGACAGATCTGTCAACCAAGCAATGTTTCCCTGGAATGCAGGTGTTTCAACCTGAGTATTGGATGTCTGGGCTCGAGAAGTATTTCAAAGTTTTCCAAGGAGAGTATAAGGAACCATCGGGCACAGTGGAGGGGCATAGCTTGGCATGGAAGGCATCTATAAAGCCTTTTCAACCTGCACATCATTCAAACTAAGGCTCATGATACCTCTGAAGGGATGTAAACCATGAGTTCTTTCAAAGCAGGCTTGACACCATGATAATTGAGACAGGTTAGGAAGTACCACTCCCCACAACAGAGCTGGCCAAGTCAGGTGTACAAGGTATAAGCACAAAACCTGAAGTATCCTGCACTCTTAATTCAGATTGATCAAAATCTGAAATTCCAGGAACAAGCTTTGGAATCCTGGCCTTGAGCCCTGGCTGCTTATATTTCGCTTCCACAAAGTCATCCTGGTTTCATGGAAATGAATGAAGCACATATTTAATTCACCACTATTGTTAAATATCACTCTAGATTTAAGAAAAGAAGATTTTTAAATAACAAAGTATTTATTTCACTCTTTGAATACTATTGAAATGTAGCAAGTTCTGCATGAAGTTTTAGACTGCTTCAGAATTCCTTAGATGATAAATGTGCCTTCTAACATGTGACTGAATATTACAAGAAACCAAACCAATCTCAAAAATCTTGAGCTTGTTTTTGAACAAAACCCAAAAGCAGGAGTTCCCAGGAAGGAAACTATGACCACCTAAGGGGAGAAGGCCTGTCAGCTCATCTGGGAATCAGGCAGTTCTTTAGCTGCCACTGGAATTTCTGCTGGACTTAGGACCCCAGCCCAGCAAGTCCCCTGTATGGATCTGCCAGCCAATCTCAGAAGCCTGCAGGTCAGAGCTCAGGACAACCAAGACAGAGTGTGTGGCTGCTGCTACCAGACTCCCAGAATGAAGCATGACTGTTGGAAAGGCTGAGTGTCATTTGGGGTAGGGTTTCTGGCATTGGGACTCATTGGTTAAGGGGTACAAGAGGGTCAGGGTAAAAGCAAGAGTGTGGCTATAAATGGCTACCCAAGTAAGCTAGGTGCATTCGTATTTAGGTAAGTTTGGAAGGGGTCTGATCCAGCATCCGCTACTTAATAATTAAGTTCACTCACACCTTTAGACCTGCCACCATTCTAGAATATCATGCCCCGGTCTTAGCATATTATAGTACCTTGATCACAGTCGACAACATCACTCTTGCTCTCCATTTCCTCTGACAAGGGACTTCTCATCAATGGTTTAAAACTTCTCCCTTGTGTCTGATATGCTTGTAACTCAGATTGCAGTTCATCAATCCTGTCCTGGAGCTCCTAAATTTGATAAATATATAAGATAATTAAAAATAGATATATAAATAATTCTGTGCAAGTAAAAGTGATTTTATTATAGCTCTACAACACACAAAAAAATTGACTTTAATTCCTCTCTTTGGTGTTGCGAACAGGCCTTACAGGATATGTAGTGGTGGCAATCGACAAATAAACACAGTCTCAAAATTGAAGGACATTTCTCGCTTTCTGAAAGAGAACTGATACCTAACTGCTTTGATTGGTAGCGCTGCTACCTCCAAATCAGTAGGATGTGGGATTCGGCTCCACTCCAAAACATAATCTTGGTTAATATTTTAGTAGAGTACTGAGGAATTTCTACCTTGTTGGAGATGTAGTTTTTTGCTGAGGTAAGAATCAAGGCCCAATTCAGCTAGATGAAGAAATCTCCTAAGTCATATTCAAAGAAAAGCAGGACATTCATTTCACTGCTATTTGACTGATCTTGGATTAAGCAAAACGGTTGCCCCATTTCCCTAATTTACCATGTTCTGTTCAATTCAATGGACGCAAACATGCAAGTATACGAAACAAAGGGGGCATAACTATGGAGAACACACACGTGATTAGGAGAAAGTCTGCCAAATGCTTCTTATGGTTGCCTATTTCTACATTCTCAGGCTCCTCACATTCATCAATGACATCTTTTAGCTTCTAATTAGAATATCCTTGCTCCAGCTGTTCCATGTGGATGCCTCTTTGAATTGAGAGGTTAGAGAGAATACAGCCAATGATTATGGTCCTGAATGCAAGGCTTGATTGTACTGGGACCAGACCCAAGAACTGAGGCACTGGGTCTCTCTGCTTTATGATGTCCTCAATAATCAATCTGAATGAGAGATACACATTTTCGCATTAGTACTTTCCTGCTGTTTCAGGGTTTATAGATGAATCATAACTTAGTGCTACAAGCTGAGCCACCCTCACACGAAAGCTCCATGAATCTTCATCAGGAGTGCAGCATTCACCTGCAGTGTCCAGTACAGATAGTCATACAAGCAGAACTAAAGTGGAATAGATACCCTGGTAGCTGATGGTTGGGGCAGCCCCTGTTTACAATCAATAGCACCTTGGAGTTTTGGTAATTTGCCATTTGGAAATGGAGATGAAGAAGGGCTCATGCCTGAAACATCGATTCTCCTGCTCCTTGGATCCTGCCTGACCTGTTGCGCTTTTCCAGCAACACATTTTCAGCATTTGGAAATGTTGTTGCCTTCAGGAACATTCACTTAACTATTATTGACAATTTCGTACTGAAGTCTGCTTCAGTGTCTGACAGGTTAAATAGCTGAAAGCAATTACAAACGTGAAAATGTGAGGAGATTAAGCTTAAAAACCAGTGACAAACAACATATAACAGAACCAACCCACAAATACCATCAGCTGCCCATAGCTTACTTTAAAAATGTAGCCAAAGTCCTGTTTGCCAAATTCCATTACATGTGGGCTCAAGTGTACTTACTCTACATTGCTGCTCATATTCCTTTCTCATCCGGGTAAATTTTTCTTCATGCAAGAAGAATTCAGCACTGGTTGGATCAAGGTCTCCAAACTGTAAGCAAGAAATGGGAAAGAAATATTTCCAGTATTTACAATTTCATTTTTGAGTCTATTCTATATGTGCACAGTGAATTTGATCAGCAGTTTTCATTGAATATATTCTACAATGCATTGCTTAAAAAGTCAAAATTTATAAAGTTAAAACAACAGGACCAGCATATATATTTCAAAATGGATTTTTATTTCCTTTTGATCTAAATGATTACTGTAGTTCTGAACAATATTTTTATTTACGTTAAATATATATTCAGTAAATAAATATATTCAGCACAAATCTGAATCTTCAATGCAACTTCCACATTATGAGAGATAAAATCAGCTAATGTTGGTAATACTTAGTCTGGCTGCAACTGTGGATAGAAAAATAGAACTATTATTTCAGACATGTGACCTTTCATTAAAGTATTTTCAGCAATTTCTGATTTTATTTCAGATTTTCATCAATTACCATATTTGAGAAAAGTAAACTAATTTATTTGCAAAGGATTAATACATAGCTCTCCAAAAAACAAAATTTTCAATTGAATGTCATAGTAGATGTCAAACCTCCGGCATCATCCACTACTAGACACATGGTAAACCTCAATAAATCAAATTGAATTACCTTTTCTTTTAATATAGTGTCCAAATTATTTTGTAACTTCTTTGCTAGGTTCTCAAACTCAAACAGCTTCTCTGAATTTTCTATAAGTTCTTTTTCCAATCGACTGTTTTCCTTTAAGATATGGAGAGATAACTGAAATAAGTACAATAATAAAAAGTACTGGGGAAATAAATGAGGCTAAAAGGCTATTAAGTACTCGAGACCCGATGCTTTGCACCCTATGATTTAAAATAAGGTAGCTACAGAGAAAGTAGATGCATTGATAGTTATCTTTCAGGAATCCTTAGATTCATCAAAAATCCAAGATGATTGGAAAACAGCCAATATAACATCCTTATAGAACAGGTAACTATAGGCCAGTTAGCTTCATATCTGTCACTGGGAATACATTTGATTATGTTATGAAGGATGTAACAGCACAGTATTTAGAAAAGCATAATAAAATCAAGCAGAATCAACATGGGATCATGAGGAGGAAATCATGTCTGACAAATTTATTAGAGTTCTTTGAGGAGGTAACAGCAGGGTAGACAGAAGAAGTGAACCAATAGATGTAATATATTTGGATTTCCAAACAGTGTTTGATAAGGTACCTCATATAAGCTACTCAATAAGATGAGTCCATGGTGTTGAGAATAGAATATTTACATGGATAGAGATTGGGCTACGTAACAGAAGACAGAGAGTTGGGATGAAGGGACATTTTCAGGATGGCAACCTGTGCCACAGAAATGAGTTTGGGGCTACAATACATTCATGAATTGAATGAGGGATATGAATGTTCTAACGCAAAGTTTGTAGATTATATAATAATAGGGAGGCAGGATGACACAAAGTATCTGCAGAGGGAATTAGACAGGTTACATGAGTTGGCCAAAGGTTGGCAGATGGAACATAAATGTGGGGAAATATACGGTTTTGCACTTTGGCAGTAGAGGAGTTCAATATTATTTGAATGGGGAAAGACTGCAGAAAACTGCAGCACAAAGTGGTTTGGGGGTTATTATGCATAATACTATAAACAACTAGCACACAAGATCAGTGGGCAATAAGGAAGGCAAATAGATTGTTGAACTTTATTTCCTAATGAATAGAGTATAAAAATAGGGAGGTATTGCTAAAACTCCAGAAAGCACTAATTAGATCACAACTGGAAAACTGAATTGTTTTGCCTCCCTTATCTATAGAAAAATATACTGGCATTGGAAGAAGTTCAGAGAAAGTTCATTAGGTTGATTCAAGGATGGAGGGATGTTCTTATGAGGAGAGGTTGAGTAGTTTTGGCAGGCATTCATTGGAATTTAGAAGACTGAGGGTGACCTTATTGAAATATTTACAATTATTAGGGGTATTGACTGTGTAGATGCGGAGAGGTTGTATCCCTTTGTGGGAGAGTTTCGGATCAATGAGCACAATCTCAGGGTAAAGGGTTGCCCATTTAAGACAGAGATAAGGAGGAATTCCCTCTCTCAGAGAGTAGTCAATTCATGGAATTCTTTACTCAGAGCTGTTGAGGCTGGGTTGTTAACTATAATCAAGGCTGTGAAAAGCAGGTTTTTAATAAGTAAGGAAATCTAGGATTATAGGGTAAAGGCAGGAGAGGGGAGTTGAAGATTATCAGATCAGCCATGATCTTCTTGAATAGCAGAGCAGACTTGATGGACTAAATGGCCCATTTCTGTTCCTACGTCTTATAGTCTTTTGACCAAATTAACTTTCTACCAAGAAATTCAACATTGCAAAACTACTTTGAAAAGTTAAATCGAAACAAATTGTGAAAATAAATTTTGCTATTCTTTTGAAGAGTTAAATACTGCAGCTTTGCTGTGTGCACACAGGAAATATTAGGAATTATTTTAATGCAGAATTGCTGTACATTCCATTCATATTGTTATCTCTGCATCTTCAGCCACCAGCACATACAGTATAAAAAGTATAAATTCTTGCATTTGTATGGCAAGGAATCATGATCAGCTCTCCCTCCCCCCAGCATAACTCTAAGAGAATCTAAAGATGGTGGCTTTGCATTCACTTCGGCTCCAGTATACAGTAGGTGAAGAACAACATTTTGGAAAAGTGTGTATGATATTAAATTAATTGTCAAGACTTCTGAAGCTAGCATCATTTGCTATTCTTCAAATGAGTATAGGAAAATCAAGCCAGTGTTCAAATGTGTTTCACAAGCAAGAAAGATGTGCAGTGAGGAATAAATTGTATGCCCATGAAGAGAGAACAACCTAAATATTCATCACTTCACAGTATTTCATCACAAATTCAGTTTAAACAAAATATTTGATCCAGCTGAAAGAGAATTCTTTGGCATATCGCCTTAAGCTCTGAAATATGAATCTAATCACTTTACATAGTTTCTCTTCCTTGGTGAATTATACATTTATAAAACAGAAATTATAAACAGAAAAGGGAATGTTTACCTTCAATGACAGAGCAAGCCGATCCCTGAGGTATCCATCTTCCACTTTCATTTTCTCAATCTCTTTCTCAAGTTCTGTTCTTTGTTTACTGGCCTGGTGGAAAATCTGGTCTTTTTCTTTGGTTAGATCTGCCTTCAAAGCAGCAAAACGATGTCTATATTCTTGCTCTAGCTTGCTAAACAATAAAGAGCACAACAATACGAACAATGTGAAACCACTTATTTGTTGGATTACTTTTACCTTGGGTGTTTTAGAGCAGCAGAATATTTTTAGACACATGCAAACAGACCAAAGGATTCAACTTGAAGAACTAATATTTAGCAGCCAAATAACAAAAGAAATGTGAGACTTTAAGAGTTACCATTAAATTTTCATGTATATTGTGAACTTTTTCATAATCCAGACATGAAGATTTTCAGTAAATGGAAAGTACTGCTGTGTTAAATCAGATCTACTCCATATTTATGCTCTATAATCTCCCCACAATATCATCTGCCAGCACAATATCCACTCCAACAATGGTTCTCTGCACATTCCCAACATAGCCATGATAAAAACTTTCTCAACTATTCTGTTAAGTGCTACTTCAACCAGATTGTTCTTTTTCTTGTTCTCATAAATACATAAAATGCACTACAAGGAGCATTTACTAGCAGTGTAATACATTATCTGGTGACTCATTTGATTAATCTGAATAAAACTAATGAGGGCAAGTCTTATATAATTGTTACAGAACCAGCTTCTTGTATCCCTGAAATGAATTTTCTATCTATAAATGAATCATGGAGTCTGTCCTTGAAGAAATTATATTCCAATGAGTAGGAGTAGACCTTTTGAATCGATTTTACTATGTTTAACAGTCTTCTATTGAGCTAAAGACAACTGCAGACTAATTCATCTTAAACATAAACTAATTTTCATGTCCTGCTACAAATGATATGTTGTTCTGGAATAGGTTATCTATAGTTTTTTGGAGTGGTTGTAATTGCCTGAATCATATGGTACAGATAACACAATAACTTTTTACATTCCCAATTGAATGATATGTATGCTTTATTAGAAGGACAGGCATATCTTGAATACAAGGAGACAGTGAGGTCTGCAGATGCTGAAGATCAGAGTTGAGAGTCTGTTGCCAGAAAAGCACAGCAGGCCAGGCAGCAGCCGAGGAGCAGGAAAATCGACATTTCGGGCCATCGACATTTCGGGCTGGCCCAAAATGTCGATTTTCCTGCTCCTCGGATGCTGCCTGACCTGCTTTACTTTTCCAGCAACACACCCTCATATCTTGAATACAACATAGTGCTTAATACATTCACCTGTTGCTGTGCTGAAGCTGGTCTATCCCTTATAATCTAAAGTCAACTTGCTAACTCAGATGGAGGAAAACCAACATTTGCATCCATGCTTCTGCTAATACTTTACTTGGGCTAGGCTCAAAGTTTGAATGACAATAATATGGGCTGTGCAGTGGCTCCAAGGTTCAACGCACGTCAATTGGCATGATGGGCGAAGCAATGCACTGATTTTTGGCTTTCAATGTTGCTACTGTGCATGGACCTCAGAGGTCTGCACACTGAAAAGAAAAATTGAAGGGAGTATTGGCCTGGAGTGATCATCCTGTGGTCTCCACTCTTCCTCTTCATTCAGGGTTTTGGGGACTTTCCTGGCTATGTCAGTGTTTACTGCCTGTTCCGAATTGCCTTTCAGATGGTGGTGCTGAGCTGCCTTGTTCATGTCATGGCTCCTTTGGTGTAGGTAGACACACAACAGTGTTAGCGAGGGAGTTCCAGGACTCTGACCTATCAACAGCAAAGGAATAGTGATGGATATCCAAGTCAGATTTGTGTACGTCTTTAAGGTGAACTTGCAGTTGGTTGTATTCCCATGGATCTGCTGCCCTTGTCCTTCTGGATGGCAATGGGTGTGAGTTTCCCTTGCAAATAACTGATCAACCATCCTAATATAATTGTAATTCATGCATAATAAATGCAAAACTAAATTCAACTGTTAAAGGTAAAACATGCTGCATGTACTATAGTCACAAAAGATGTTAAGTACCGGAGATTGCATTCATTGAGGTGTTCTATAGCAGCATGGCGATCATCCACTTCAGAAGCCATCAAATTTTTCAGTTTTTCCGCTTTTTCTAAGTCCATTCGAAGTTTTTCTTTTTCTCTTAAAACCTGATCAACACGTTCCCTGAAAGAAGAAGCAAATGTGATAAACTTCATGAAAATAATGTACTCAAATGAAATTAAATATCTTTTGTTAACGAATCATTGTACAGAAAGTAGTAATGATTTCAAGGATGTTATGGGCTGTCCTGTACTTGGTTTATTTAAATTTCTTGAAGTAAAGGGGTAATTGATTTAACAGAGCTGCTTTGTGATCCCTCATTGATACAAAGAGTTATAACTATACACTTGATGCTGTTTGCATCGATTATTTATGGGGAGGCTGAAGGTAGAGATTGTGTATAAAACGTACCCTTATGTTGCATTAGGGAGTGCTGTTCCAATGACTTGGCAAATGAAGAGTACTGCCCATATCCACTGTTTCCTTTCACAATGTCACTGTTATATCAGGACATTTCTGGCTAACTCACATTCCAAAATTAAGAATGATACCCTAACTTTGAAGACTACCAGGTACATGCATACGTGCACTGACAGCTAAGTTTGTAGGAGTTATCAGATATCTTATTCAGTTTTTTACCCTTCTTGAGATGATATTGAGTATTATTGTGGAATCCACACTGCTATGCTAGCTAAGACTGGCCAACTCTCAACATATGGAGGTCAAATCCAAGACTATCATCATCTTTACAGGTCAATGTCACAATTCACAAACACTTTGGGTATAACAAGAGAACTCCATAATCCTGTTTTTATTATTCTAACCTTTGCATGCACTTGAAAACTAATTGCAGGAACTCAAATTTTTAATTTGATTGTACTGCCACTTCAAATTACTGCATGAATACTAATTTAGAAATACTGGGCTGAAATATGGTTTCTTTGGCTAAGAACAAATCACATTGAATTTGGTGGAATGATTTTCACAGTTTTCTCGCTGTATCTTGAATACAACATAGTGCTCAATACATTCATCTGTTGCTGTGCTGAAGCTGGTCTATCCCTTCTCATCTAAAGTCAACTTGCTAACTCAGATGGAGGAAAACCAACATTTGCATCCATGCTTCTGCTAATACTGTATCGCTGTATCTTATCAAACATGAAGCATTGATAGGTGTTTCAGCCCATGCAGCTGGAACAATATCTGATTTTTCACCTTATCTTGTAATGCACCAGTTCTGGAACAACCTGCCACTTACTGGAGATCATGGAATCGACTGGGATCCCAGACATTGGCATCAAAGTTAAAAGCCCGGTGTGCATCTGGCCAAGCACTGCCAGTCTGGAGCTACCCTGCACAGCTCCTGGAATTTGCCTGGACATGACAGACAGTGTGAAATTGGCATCTAGCTTTGTGGGCAGGATCTTGAAGATCCTGCTGGATGGGGCAATGCATAGGGAGGACTCCCAGGACCAGCAGTGGAGGCCACAACACCTGACCATGGCAGCTTAGTCTGAGGTTGCCATCCAGGTTACAGCAGTCAAAGCCATCTGAAAGAATGCCCATCACTGCAAGAAGGTCAATGACCTCCTCTGCTCTGCCAGTGTAAGTGCCACCATTCTCTCTCCAATATCTCACATTCACTTTCTCTGTTATTGGATCCACTTCTACCAAGGTTCATGCTGCACCATGCTCTCTACTGCCTACACCATCTTGCCCAACTCAACATGCAATACCACTCACCCAGCATGCCCTCTGCATGCCTACTCATTTGGGAAACCCACTCACCTGCATCAACAGTAACAGCTGTGCCACCCACATTCATCCTCCATAATATTTGCAATTTCTCTCAGTCCAGGAGGAAAACAGCTCACAATACAACAGAGAGTCATAACTGGAGGTGTACCACCCATCTTTCAGCTACTCGCTGCTTATCAATAGAGGATTTTGATTCTATTCTGATTCTGATTGCCCTGAGCAGAACTGGGACTGGTCTCAGAAGTTGCTGTTGACTTAAATTACTGGGAATCCTGAGCAATAGTTATCATCCTTGACTAGACTGAAGCCTGCTGACAATGATGACAAGCTTCCTGACTCTGTTTTGTGCTACATGGCATGGTAAGATACTAATAACATGAGCCTAGTATCTCCAGCTGAAGGGATAATATACGAAAATGCAAGGTAAGGTAATGTACAGCAGGGATGCTGTGAGCATCCAGGTAGGCTCAGAGTAAGTAAACACAATGTCAGGAAGCAAACGGCCTGGACCAGATGACAGGCTAGGTGCATGCCCGTGATCATACGGTGTTCTTGCTGCAGCGTTAAAGCAATGGGTGTTAGACTGGCCTGAGGTGTAATAATTGAAGTCATGAAGCATCCTGAAAATGGATCAGAGAAGTGCCATAAGGTTCGCAGAAACTAGCACACGTTGGATACCAACATCCATGTAGCCAATGTCCGTAGTGTATGCCTGAAATGGAGGTTTTTTTTGGAGCAAGTAGCAAGTTGTACATAGTTTCCATGTTGAGTTTTCCTCACAGCTAATTTGTACAATGATTTTTGACAAGATCACAACCGGTGGTAAGTTAGGCTGTTAACAAGGCATTTAACAAGCAATAATGGGCATTACTTAGGACCATTCCTCTGTCTGGTGGGAATCTCACTACACCACATAAAAAAAGGTGAACCAGGTGCGGCAAGGTGATCTTGATGTCGAGATGTGCCTTTATGAATTTCTCTCATGATTCTATCATTCACCTCGCCAAAGCCCACATCACTTAGAGCCTGATAACATTCCACCCTGTATTTCTACCAGAAAGAAAATTCAAACAAAAATAAACTGAAATAAAAATAAAATAGAGAAATGAGTAGGAAAGTATTCAGCTCACCTATATCAGGCTTCAGAAGTTGGATCAGCTAAAAATACAATGACACTAATGTAATCAGTGTCCATAAATCAGTATATGAACAAAGAAATGTGCAGGCATATGCAAAAGAAATGTGAAAGAATTCTTTAGATTAGATTAGATTAGATTACTTACAGTGTGGAAACTGGCCCTTCTTTTATTCTATCTTACAAAAAAAAAACAATTGACTTACTTTAAATGTCTAATCTCATTTTTGAAGCTGGCCAGAACAGCTTGGTGGATTCCATTCTTTGTTATCAGGAGCTCGTTCTCCAAGGCCAGGGTAAGTTCTGTCAGGTTGACCTTCCCATACAGATCAAAATCCAAGGTCTGAAAACAATGAGCACTTATGTTGGCCATCATGTAGAATCCATCAAGCACATCACCATTAATGAGAGGCATGTAATTCTCACATCCATTCAAAGCGATCATAATAAAATGTAAACAAGTTTGTACAATTAAGCATTTTTTTCACCCAAAGATTTTCATCTGTTGTCATACCTTTAGAATTTCAAGGCCATTTTCAATTCCTTCATCTTGCCAGGTATCCAAGATCTGATCTGCTGAAGTGTAACCTGTCCCGTCGTCCAAGCATGAAAATAGACGAAGACCAATAGTACTTGTCATAGCAGATGGGGTAGCAGTGCGCCGGCCGCTTTCATCAAATGGCTAACCCAGGAACAGGGAAAGGAAAATACACTGACTTTACTTACTGATTTGAACTTGTGACTTAGCAACAAGACCTGTTTAGCTGGCTTTCCAAATGTGCTGTAAAGCCTCCCCCTTACCCTTGCTATATGAATCTGAACTCCCATACAGAAATGACATTGGTCTCAGCATCTGTCTCTCTCACCAAGGAATTCACTGGAGAAGCAAATGAGGAACTGAAGACATAGATTCCCAGGCATCACCATATGATTAATTACCAGATCTACTGTGGGGTGCAAATCCCACACCATTAGAAATTGTCATGTCTGAATGAAGTAAATGTTTCTTTCCACAGTTCCCATCCCATTGCACTGACAGAAATTTCAGCATCTGGAAGAGGAAAGATTGAGCTTGGCATAACCAGAACTTCCAAATTCTCATACTTAGTAGGATAGGGAACTGTTTAATCCCATTAACCTGTTTCACTGATACACTGAATGCAATTTGTGTTAGTTCTCTAGTTTGACCACCAACTCCATGAAGACGATTATATATTAAAAAAAATTGCAGATGCTGGAAATCTTAAACAAAGAAATTGCTAGAGAAATTCAGCAGAACTGGCTGCATCTTTGGACAGAAAGCAGAGTTAATGTTTCAAGTCCATTGACTCTTCATCAGAACCTCTTCAAACTATTAGAAGGGTCTGAGAAAGCAAAGACTTAGATCACCTCCACTTAGTAAATGAAAATTGGGAGCTGAAAATGTGTTGCTGGAAAGGCGCAGCAGGTCAGGTAGCATCCAAGGAGCAGGAGAATCGACGTTTCGGGCATGAGCCCTTCTTCAGGCTCATGCCCGAAACGTCAATTCTCCTGCTCCTTGGATGCTGCCTGACCTGCTGCGCCTTTCCAGCAACACATTTTCAGCTCTGATCTCCAGCATCTGCAGTCCTTACTTTCTCCTAGAAAATGAAAATTGGGACCCAGGTTTACAGAAGGGTAGTTCATGACCCACATCTCCCAATTATATTGTCAATATTCTTCAAGTTTAGATAATTTTTCCCTGCCTTTGCTCCCCATTCCTCCTAACTTTTTTCCATTTACAAACTCATCTTTCTTTATTCTTCCACTTATCTATTGAATCTTTAGGCTAATTATAAACGATCTAAATATTTCAGCATGTATAGATACACTCTCACACTCTTGACTAGATGGAGGGGCTTGGCTTCAGGAATGCAGAGGTGGTGAACTCAGGAAAACCTGATCAAGCGATAATGAGGAAGTATCGACAAAAGATTTTCCTCTTTCATGAAACGATATCAAGTGCGGAATGAGAAAGTGATCTTCTTGGAATTTTTGTTAAACTAATGTTTTAAAAAATATACCAACTGAAAAGTCAGTCCAACAGAATGCACGTATGAAACCACTGAAATACCATTCAGTTATCTAAGCTATTTTCATTACCTGCTGAGAGTGATGCCTCTTTAGTTGTCTGTAAGGAGTGGAAGCAGATGAAGGAGTTGATTTTTTAAAGATGCCATAAATGAAATCTTCAAGACGCATTAATCCATCTTGATCTAGTTTTTGAAATATGTCATCCAGAATCTATAATACAGAATCAAGTGTTCAAAAACTCAATGCATTAAAAACCAACAAAGGTAACAAATTCCGCAGCTGTATAAAAATGTAGCTTCTTTAAAACATATATTTTATGCCTCTTTTCTAACTTACAATGTTTAATCACAAATGCAGAAGATCCTGTTTTCAGATATTATGATTTCACTTTATAGTTTAACTCAATAAAACTCTGAATTTGCTCTGATGATCAAAATAACCATGAATTTAGAGTCAGAGTCATAATTTCATGAGTTTATGTAATAATTTACTCTTTGCATTTCTCATGTTACATCTTTGCTGATCTAAAGTCTGGTTGAAGATTTGTAGCTCGGGTGTCCGTTGTTGTGATTCTGTTTGCCGAGCTGGAAGTTTTTGCTGCAAACGTTTCGTTCCCTGGCTAGGGAACATCATCAGTGCTATTGGAGCCTCCTGTGAAGCGCTGCTTTGATGTTTCTTCCGGTATTTATAGTGGTTTGTTCTTGCCGCTTCCGGGTGTCAGTTTCAGCTGTAGTAGTTTGTATGTGGGGTCCAGGTTGATGTGTCTGTTGATGGATGTTCTTGGCGCTTCCGGGTGTCAGTTTCAGCTGTAGTGGTTTGTATATGGGGTCCAGGTCTATGTGTCTGTTAATGGAGTTTGTGGATGAATGCCATGCCTCTAGGAATTCCCTGGCTGTTCTCTGTCTGGCTTGTCCTATGATGGTAGTGTTTTCCCAGTCAAATTCATGTTCCTGGTTGTCTGAGTGTATGGCTACTAGGGATAGCTGGTCGTGTCGTTTTGTGGCTAGCTGATGTTCATGGATGCGGATTGTTAGCTGTCTTCCTGTTTGTCCTATATAGTGTTTTGTGCAGTCCTTTGCTGCTCTGTTTATTGTCTCACTCTTACAATGAGTTTGTTAACTACTG
The DNA here is from genome assembly GCF_020745735.1 of Hemiscyllium ocellatum. NCBI lineage: Eukaryota > Metazoa > Chordata > Chondrichthyes > Orectolobiformes > Hemiscylliidae > Hemiscyllium > Hemiscyllium ocellatum. Next base: position 72,110,544 of record NC_083408.1, on the reverse strand, counting down.
GGGCCTCTGCATTAGGTTCTGTCGCTAAATATTCTTAATAATGATAACCCAATGATGCATGTTCAGACTTTGTGGTGTTACGTCGAAGTAGCAAGATACAGTTTTGTCCCCACTGAGTTGCAAACCCGGATTGCTATTTTGTTGTTCCACTAGCAGGGACAAAACACCAAAAGAAAGCTGACTGATGGGAGTTAATCCTGAAGGCCAGATAAACCATCATAATCTGGCTGAAGGAGAGCACTGGCAGATCTAAACATTATTCTCTGCTTGGGGAATAAATTTGTGTTGAAGAAACTTAAAATAGAAGTACTTTACAAAATCACAATGGGACTGTTAAAACAAAAGTAAGAAACCTGGGAAACTATAACTTAGACTTTGATTTGAATAATATTCTAACTTAATTATCTTCAGTATAAAATGAGCTGTTCTATTTTTTTTCTGTGCTATGTGCAGCATTGATTATATTTCCTATAAAAATAAATATATTTTATCCATTTACATAGAAACATAACAAAAATGAATTTGCCTGTCTACTTTGGATTCCAACATTTGCGGTTTCTTTTTCCTGAACCATATTGGGAAGACATACTGGGATCAACCAAAATCTTAGCCACTAGCAAGTATAGGGTCAATCCCATGGATTGTATTTTACGAAAATAAAATATTGAGAATTATAGAGTTCTTATAGTGCAGAAAGGGGCTATTTGGCCTGTCATCTGCACTGGCTCTCTAATCCTTCCAATTTACTGCCAGTTTCCTGTCTTTACTCTGTAATTCTGCACATTGTTTCTAAATAAATAATCTTCCAATGCCCTCTTCCATGCCTCAGATAACCTTACATCCATCACACTTCCAGGCAGTACATTCCAGATTCTAACTACTCACAGTGTGCTTTCTTTCATCTTGTCATAGAATCATAAAGATGTACAGCATGGAAACAGACCCTTCAGTCCAACTTGTCCATGCCGACCAGATATCCCAACCCAATCTTGTTCCACCTGCCAGCAGCCAGCCCATATCCCTCCAAACCCTTCCTATTCATATACCCATCCAGATGCCTTTTAAATGCTGCAATTGTACTATCCTCCACCACTTCCTCTGGTAACCCATTCCACACATGCACCACCCTCTGAGTGAAAATGTTGCCCCTTAGGTCTCTTTTATATCTTTCCCCTCTCACTCTAAACCTTTGCTTCTTTTGCAAAACACTTTAAAACTGTGCCTTCTGGTTATTTATTCATTTATGATTGGAAACAGGTTCCCTCTATCTGTTCTGTCCAGAGCCCGTAAGACCTTAAAGAATTCCATCAAGTCTCCTCTTAGCCTTCTCGTTTCCAAGGAAACCAGTCCCTACCTCTCCAATCTTTCCTCACAGTGTACCTCTCTGGAACTAACTTCTTAAATTTCTTCTGCACTCTCTCAATGCAGTCACATCCTTCCAATAGTGCCATGTGCAGAAATGCAACCTACCCATCAAATCCAAAAATGTGTCAGTTTGAAGTTTTGTGCTGTTCATCTCACAGTTAATAATTTTCCCAGGTTTTGTGTCATCCACAAACTTTAAAATTGCCTCTACCAACCAAGGTCTATATCAGTTATGTATCAGGAAAAGCAATGGTCCAAGACAACCCCTAGGGAACTTTACTACAAACTTTCTTTCAGCCAATGTTATTGTCTGTTTCCTATTTCTCAACCAATTCTGTATCCAAATTATACTGTTCCTGTTATTCCATAACATATAGCATTCATCACAAGTTTGTAATGTGGCATACTGGAAACCTTTGGAAGTCCATGTACATCACAGCAAACGCCTTCCCCAAATCAAGTCTTTCTATTGCATCTTCAAAACCTCTGGCAAGTTAAACATGAATTTACCACAACAACTCCTTTTGACTCTTCCAAATCAAATGACAGTTTTCCAAGTGACTATTAATTATATCATAAAGATATTTTTTCTGAAAGATTTACTCTCCATACCACAAACCATATGTGCCCCACAATCCCAATCCCCCACCTGACTAAAGTAAAAATGACTGACTTGGAATTAATGGGCTGAAGATGACTTAAGGATTGCCTTTCATGTTAGCTGACAGCCTTTTTTCATAGTTCCTCTTTGCTTTTTTTATTTGGTTTCTCACCCCATCTTCTGAAATTTTCATATCCAATTTGGTACTCAATTGTACTTAACAGCCTGATACCTGACATAAGCACACTTTTTCTTCTTTCACTTAATTTCCAACCCCTTTATCATTCAGTGAGCTCTGCATGTGCATCTGTTTTCAAACAGGAATATTTAATACCGAGACCCATCCTTTCTTGATCCAAGTTTTTGTTATTACCAATAAGGCAATATGCGCCTGTAACTCCCCAGTCTTACTAACTATATTCTGTGCATTCACAAATATGCACACTTCATTACTTTCTCCCTTACTCCAACTCGACCTATTAACTTTCTATTCTCTAACTTGTGCCATTTCCCAGCATTTTGTGCATCTAGTATTACTGTTTAATATTCTCTCCTGGTTTGTACAATTCTGCTGAATTATCTTAGAATATAATCTGCATTGGAATGTAAAGGAGTTCTTGAAGAAACAAAATAATCACAATGTTGAGTAGGTGCCGACTCCAGAGTAAGTCTATGTGGTGTTTTGTGGAGGCAGCAGGTTGACGTGTGAACAGGGCAGGGTAAAAACAAGGACTGCAGATGCTGGAAACCAGATTCTGGATTAGTGGTGGTGGAAAAGCACAGCAGTTCAGGCAGCATCTGTGGGACAGTAAAATCGACGTTTCGGGCAAAAGACCTTCATCAGGAATCAGGGAAGCACATTTCTGATCAGCTTCTGTTTTAACCACTAGGGGGCGCCAACATTCCTACCATGAAAAAAAATATTACAAATGAAAACATTTTAAATTAAATCAACATTTGAATGTGCCCATGATGCACTGATGATGGTATTCCTTGTTTAATTATCCTTATAAGAATACCCTACAGCTGAATCAATTTAAATTACAAGTTGTCAAGAAATTATGTGGACTTTTGTGGTGCAGTGGTAGTGTCCCAACTCCTGCATCATAAGACCTGGATTCAGATCCCACCTGTTCTGGAGGTGTGTAACAGCATCTCTGAACAGGTTCATTCGAAAAATAGGCTAAATTTAAAAAATGAAGGAAGTTATTCAAGGCTAAGTCATCTAAAATGCTATGTCTGTGCATCAAATAGCAGTCCTAAGAGGTCTTCAAAAATAACAATTGTAAGCATTCTAGTTTCACTTTGATCTGAATAAAGCACATCCCATACTTTGCAATGTGATTGTTTGACAATTGCATGAGCACAGAGTTGCATTATTTGCAATAACCTGGGTACTGAGTTAAAAATAATCTCATTTTTGCAACACACACCTTCTTAAGATGATTTCCATCATATTGAATCAGAAATTCATCAAAAGTTATGGGATACAACTTGCATTCATTATGTGATTACGTGAAAAACACATCAATCTGCACAGGCACTGTTCACTTCTACTGCAACAATTCTTTCAGGTGCCATAGACAGAGGTTAGGCATTAGGCTGTTTACATATGGAAATTAGCAACCTAATGTCTGTTGAAGAACTTCCCCACTTTGAGAAATGAGTTGTTGATGATTTGCTATAATATTAATGTTAAGAGGTTGTGCTGAGTATCCCAAGATATTTCTGGCCAAAAAGATGATGCTGAAAAGGTAATAGACTTCAAACGTAAACTAAAATTTAAATTTGACAAATGAAAGATAAATTTTGGTGTTCCCAGGTTACTAGGCAATCACAAGGATAATTCATTGAAAGTTGTTGAAATAGTACTGCATATGAAATGCAAACATCAACCGTTCAAAATAGTTGCCACCACATGGCCTTTATTGTAAACTGACATAACCAAACCAACACATTTGTAACAATGTGAATTCAGGGACGATCCAGCTAGTTATCAATGCACTCCATGACTCAATGTTACAATGGCCAGAATGTTACGTCCTGCACTGGAAAGGAATCCTTGGCTGATTCTACTTTTTATGGCATCCTCCAAACTTATCACCTTCTTTCTGGTTATGAAAACGATCTTTGTATCCCTCCTGCATCATCATGTTCACAAAACAATCTCTGACAGTACATCCTCTAATAATTTATCTTGTAACAGCTTCTGAACTAAATCTATCTCTAAACTTAGATAGAGTCTCTGAGCTGACTCCATCTTAAAGTCAACATTATCTCAATGAACTTCCGCCTTTAACTCTGGGACTTTTTTCTGTTACCTGTGATCTATCTTCTATTTACTGTCAGATCTTACCTTTTTTTATGTAACCAGGCTGATGTCACTGGAGTTTTACTCGAGCTTTTAGCTAATCACATTGTGTATTTTAGCTGCTGTTCTAGACCTGTGTCAACTTATTTATGATGTTTCACTTTTTTACTTTTCTTCTTATCCATCCAAGAGCAGTCACTTCTATCATCATGTCGTTTTTTATTTCTTCCATCTCTACTTTCCCAATTCCCTAACTCAAACTTTCATTACTCCTCATCGTTACTGCTTTGGTTGCTGCTGTACCAGGTTTTTACGCTTCTGGAATAAGCCTGCCACTGCCATGTGTGCCTCTCTTGGCACTTCTGTGAAGACTCATTGTGACAACCAAGCCCAAATGGCCTGTATTGCTCTCCTGTAAAACGTAATTTCAATTTGCCATTCCCTCTGCTGACTCTGTGGACCCTGCTCGAGATCAAGTCTCACCACCTCACTATTGGCTTCTCTCCAGAATTTCCTTTGGGCTCTTGACATCGATAAATATCACGATTTGAATGGAAAATTAGTTGATATTCCCTGTGTAAGAATCCTCCTGAGATCAGATTTCAATTTATCTTCTACTAGGAAAAACCAATGTGGTAATGTCATGGGTCCAGTTATCCAAAAACCAAGGCAAATATTCTGGGGACAATAATTTGAATCCTACCTCAGCATTCAATAAAATCTGAAGCTAAAAGCTAATCTATTGATGATAGCTGTAAAAATCTAACTGGTTCATGAAGGTTATTTAGGGAAGAGAATTATCATTCTCAACTCGTCTGCCCTTATGTGAATCCAAACCCATAGCAATGTGGTTGAAACTTAACTGCCTTTTGAAATGGTCTTAACAAATCACTCAGTTCCAGAGGGAGTAAGAAATAGGCAGTTGGGCTGGTCTTGGCAGCAATGCCCATATACCATGGAAAACATACATCCTCGAATGAGAAATTCTTATTTCCCATCCCTACCTAAATGTTTTGAAAGTGTTACCCTAAATGCCCATCTTCTGACCTGATTAGCAGCCTTTATTATGGTGGATGGTGAGCAAATTATTGGATGTTTAGTAACATTACAGTTGCTGGGCTTTATACAGACATGGGCACGGTGATTCAGTGGTTAGCACTGCTGCCTCATGGTCCCAGGTTCGATTCCAGCCTCGGGCAACTGTCTGTGTGGAGTTTGCACATTCTCCCCATGTCTGTGTGGGTTTCCTCCGGGTGCTCTGGTTTCCTCCCACAATCCAAAGATGCGCATGTCAGGTGAATTGGCCATGCAAAATTGCCCATACTGTTAGGTACATTATTCAGAGGGGAAATGGGGCTGGGTGGGTTACTCTTCGAAGGGCCTGTTTCCACACTGTAGGGAATCTAATCTAATTATTTCCTCAAGGAGTTCTTCAGGCAGAATACATCCTTCCTGAAATCATTGAAGGCTGCCATAATTATCTTGCAAGTAATTCTCATTTAATAATTATATTTCTAAATATATATATATCTACAGAACTAATTTTCACTTAATCTGTACAATCTATTTCACAACATCATATTTTGAGCTCTCCATCTACAGTAGTGCTGATGTTTAAAGACCACATTCCTATTTTTAATATATGGTCTCAATAAGTTACTCAGAGGGAGGGATCTCAGTCAATTCCAATTTTAATCTTAGCTGATTTTTTTTTTTGCAAATATCTAGTCCATAATTTATCTGTTTTAGAATATAGTTTGTAAGATACCCTTATGATTTATGGATGTTCCACTTCACTGGGGTAATGTACTGGAAATGAAGTTAAAGATTTTATGAAGAACAGAGAATTCATGTAAATTCTGGAGGGCTATGCATACCCTCTGTGTTGGTACCAGGAGATTGAAGAAGTCATCAGGATTTTGTAAGTTAAGGGAACTTCTTGGAAGAACTAAAAAAAACTGAGTTAAAAGTGCAAGTCTTCTTAAGCTATAGTGTTAGGTTTAGCAGTGCTTGCTTTGTTTACTTTATCTTGATATCTGCAATCAAGTTTAGTTTTGTTAAAATCATGAAATCTTGTAGCAATTTTGTCAGTTAATTTATTTGGTTTCCGTGCTTCTTCTTTAAATGCTAACAGTCCCTAACAGGATTGCAACAATCTAAATGTGCAAACTTGAAGGCAGGTTGCTGGGCAGAAATAGGTTATTCCCCGGTCAGGTGAAAAGTGACCAAATAGGAAGACCAAAAAAATCAAAACCAACACTAACTAGTATCGCCCCCACACCCAAAAGCAAATCAATGAACTGATCCCCAAAACACTCTATATTTAGTTTATTTAAATACTACATGGCATTTTACCCATGGCTTTCCAGCATTTCCTTCATCAACTTTCCAAGTTAATTGCCAAAGTATATTATTTAAATTGTTCAAAGCACACCAACATGGTGAATTAAATTTATATCATGATTTAACATTATATGAGTGACACACCTATACAATAAATAGACAAGTGCTTTGAATATTGATTGCATCCTTCAGCTTCAGAAGATTTCTTAATCAAAAACCTTGATGTTTGCTTTTTTTGATCTTACCAGTATAAAAGGTATTTTTCAAAGGCTTACTTTATCTTTAGAAGCCCTTCAATAAAGCAAGACAACTACGTGTTACATTTCTCCAATAATCCATTTCAAAAATGCATTTCTGTGCATAGGGTGCACAAAGGACTGACAATGATTCACTACATTAAGATAACATACAACTTCTAAAATTTATTTTCAAGAATCATTTTGAACATTTTCAAATGACTGACTTGGAAAGCAATTCACAATTGCCAAGTTTGTATACCCTCCTGAAAAAAAGCAAAATGTGTAAATAGCTTTATTTAAAACGTCCAGGTGGATTGTATACCTTGGCTTTTTATTCACTGGAACTGTCAGGCTCCACTGAAAACAATTAGAAGACACACTGAAACATTTCTCATCTAAACACACAGCAGGAGGGATAATAAAGCGAGGCAGCGTATGCTATAGCACATTGAAAAAGACTTTGGGCAAAAATATTCCAGCACGATGTGTACTTAAGCTACAGTAAAACACTCATTTCTAGCATGTTTCAAGAAAATCATTTTCTTACTATCAACTGTTATTGTGTAATTCAGAGGAATTAATATAAATCCACATTTGATCTAAACACACAGACATTCAATGAATTATTGCAATGAGTTAGAACTCCTAAGACAAGCTGACTGAAAAAAATGTAAATTTCACAAATCACCCACAAAGGCTTTCACACAAATATATCAGCTTTTACTAATATACAAGTTTGAAACAACGATTATAATAATAAAATATTTCAAATTGGTCAGTATAAATCATTACAAATACAGCTTGCCTGTCAAAAATCAATATTTACCTGACAGAAATAGAAAACATAAGTTTTCTAGATTCTAGTGACGAGCTTATGTACTATAAGTACATATGTATCCAGGTGAACTTAAGTTATAACCTTTGTATGACCTTTAACTTCTGGTCCTATATCTGTAACACATTCCCAGCATTACAGATGTCAGTCTTCAGCCAATTTTATTCACTCCATGTGATATCAAGAAATGGCTGAAGACACTGAATATAGCAAGGGCTATGGGCCCTGACAACATTTTGGTAATTGTACTAAAGATGTGTGCTCCAGAATTTGCTGTGCCCCTTGGGAAACTGTTTTGCTCCATCATGAAGACATCTAAGCATCAGTGTACAAAATTGCCTGGATAGATCTTGTGCACAAAATGCAGTACAAATCTAAACCAGTCAATTACTGCTTTATCAGTCTAAACTCAAGCAAAAGCAGAGTGATGGAAGGGGTTGTTGACTGGGCTACCAATTTGTACTTGCAGTGGAATAATCTGCCTGCCTACTGATGCTGAGTTTGACTCCAACTAGGCCTCTCAGTTCCTGACCTCATTCTAGCCTTGGTTCAAGTATGGGACAAATGAACCGAACATTGAGGTGCCTGAGCTAAACTGGAGTCAATGGAAATCAGGGAAAACACTCCACTAATCGCATTCATACCTGCCTCAAAGGAAGATGATTGAAATTATGGAGGCCAATCATCTTACCACCAAGATATCTTTCCAGAACTGCCTCAGGATAGTGCCCTATACACAACCAGCTTTAGCTGCTGCTTCATCAATGGCCTTCCCTCTAACATAAAATTCAGAAGTGAGGATGTTTGCTGATGATTGCACAATGTTCAGTGCCATGTTATCTAAGATTACAAAGAGATCTTGATCATTTGGGCCGATGGGCATAGGAGTAGCAGATGGAATTTAATTCGGATAAATGCAAGCTCCTGCATTTTGGCAAGATGAGCAAGGGCAGGATTTATACAGTTAATGGCAAAGCCCAATGTTGTTGAACAGCGAGACCTTGGGATTCAGCTATATTATTCTTTGAAAATTACCTCACAAATAGACAGGTTGGTAAAGAAGGCATTTGGCACACTTGACTTCTTTGCTCAGACCATTGAGTATAGGCCTTGGGACATCATGTTGTTGTTGTACAGGATGTTGGTAAGGCCAATTTTGGAGTACTGCATAGAGTTCTGGTCACCCTGCTATAGGAAAGATATTATTAAATTGGAGAGGGTGAAGAAAAGATTTACAAGGATGTTACTGGGACTTGTGGTTTTGACTTATAGGGAGAGGTTGGATAGGCTGGGACCTTTTTTCACTGGAGAGGAAGAGGTTGAGGGGTGACCTTATTGAGGTTTATAAAATCATGGGGGCATTGATAAGGTTCATAGCAAAGGTCTTTTTCATAGGGTGGGGAGTTCAAAACTAGAGGTCATGTTTTTAAGGTGAGAGGAGAAGGATTTAACAAGGGACTTGAGGGGCAATTTATTCACACGGAGGACAGTTTGTATGTGCAATGAACTACCAGACAAAGTGATAAATGCAAGTACAGTTACAACTTTTAAAAGACATTCAGACAGGTACATGAATAGGAAAGGTTTAGAGGGATAATTGGTTAAGTTGGACTGAAAGATCTGTTTCTGTACTGCATGATTCTATAACAATACATGATTCCTCAAATACCAAAGCAGTCTATGATCACATGCAGCAAAGCCTGGACAACATCCAGGATTGAGCTGGTAAGTTGCAAATAACACTTTTGCCACAAAGTGCAAAGCAGTAACCATCTCCTTCAGGAGAAGAACTAACCATCACCTCTTTATGTTCAACAATGCTACAGATTCACAGTTGCTGAATCTCCTACTATCAACATCCTAGTGTTACAATGGACGAAAAACTATCCAAATGAAGTAGTTGCAAGAATATGTCAGAGGCTAGGAAGTCTTTCCCAATTAACTCATCTCCTGTCTCCCCAACACATGGCTACCATCTCAAAATCAGGAGTGTAATGGAATACTCTCCATTTTCCCAGATGAGCACAGCTCCAACAACATTCAAGAAGCCTGACACCATCTAAGAAAGCACAGTCAGCTTGACTGGCACCTCATTCACCACCTTCAATATTTTCCACTGATGCACAGTGGCAGCAATGTGTACCATCTATAAGGTGTACTGCAGTAACTCAAAACTACATCAACAGCACTTCCCAAACCAACTAAAACTGCCAAATTGAAGGACAAAGGCAGCAGATACGTGAGAACACCATCACCTACAAGTTCCTCTCCAAGCCACTTGCCATCCTGACTTGGAAATATATCAGTGTTGCTTCTCTGTCACTGGGTACAATATCCGGAACTCCCTTCCTAACAGCACTGTGGGCATGCTTGCATGCCAAGACTGCAGTGGTTCAACAAAGCAGCTCACTACCACCTTCTCTAGGAAAATTTGGAGATGACCAATATGTGCCAATGTAGCCAATTATGCCCACATCTTTATAGACAAATAAAAAGAAAACAAATGGTTACATCTGAAATGAAGAAATTGTGTTGCATCAAAATTTCACTATTGACTCACAGCTGTGCAGAGTATTACAATCAGAAGTGTCTAAAGGGATGGGGAGGAAACAAAAATGTGTATTCATGGAAAGAAATCAAGTAATTCTTGTGCATCTCTGACAAGAGAAATCAGAAGTGGTCTATCACTTACTAGTTGATAATCTGCTTGGTGGGGAACAAGTACACAGTTTATCTTTGGAAATGGAACTTAGTTTGTTTCTGTTTACATTTAAAATAAAAGAACTAAACTCCTTGGAAAAAGATTGGAAACCTTTCAAAATCATTTTCATACATTCATTACCAAAACCACATACAACTCAGATGACCTCACCTCTGCATCTACATTCTGAAGTCCACACTGATCACAAATAGAGATCAGCTCTTTGCTACTCAAGTAGCTGTCTTTGGTGACTCCGAGTTCTTCGGAAACTGCTTGAAGTCGTTCTTCAATGTACTTGGGATCAGCACCAAACATGCACTGGGAAGTGTTCAAGTCATCCGGGTTCCAAAATCTCAGCTGACCTGAAAAACATATCATTTTTCTAATTGCTTATTGCATACTGAAAATAAAGTCAATGAAAGATCAAAAAAAGGATACATTAATAATCAACCACAAATGTGCTTTTGGAGTAAGGATATTAGAATGGATTTACTAAGGCCGTCTATTTGGCTATTTATTGTTGTATATGATAACCACTATCATTCTATACTTTAATACATTTAATCTTCTACTCTAGCTTGTCATTTGACAATCCAATGTATTGTTTTTAACTGCACTATGTAACCAAAAAACTATCATGAGGCAAGGGAAGTCTCAGAAGAATCAAAATGTTTAAGAAGGTAGTTAATCTATTATGAGTCCATGACAGATAGAGGCCATCCTGCCCATTGAGTCTACACTAGCCCTCTGAAGCGCATCCTACCTTCTATCCTCTGAAGAAATATTGAACTGGATTATAAAAACCAAGATCTGAAAGTGGAAATTTAAAATCTAAATTTGTTTTTATTTTCTGACACTTTCTGAAGTTTGTAAAGTTGTTTCTAGATATTCTTCTATCTCAGCCAATTCCTCTACTAAGTGATAGTCAAAGTAGTGACAGTCAATCATAATGTTTGCATTACCAAGTACGTATATATAGAGCCAGAGTCATGCATGGAATCTGAATCTAGACACACGTTGTGAAGCAATTGGTTGATTCACACGTGTTTCTGGAGTAAATCTCAACCAAACTGAAACAAGATGAATGGATTTGGAACCAAATTTATACTTCCAATTTTCAGCACTTACAATTCATCATATGGGTTCCCATTTTGTAAAGTTGTCCCAGAGTAATATTGTTACATTGTTCACCACCTTTATTCTTGTGCATACAAATGTAATAATGGCAAATAATATAGGTTCTTGATTCATACAGAGGCATCAGTTACAACCTTGACAACCTTTCTATGGCAAATTAAATGATCTCAGTTAGAGTGGCGGGGCACTAATTGGTGATCTCAGTCACAGAGGAGAGAAACTCTGCACTTCACTGACAACTAATTCCTGCTTTGAAATACATTTATTGGTATTGGGTGAGGGCAGTATTGACTTGAATTTTAATACTACAACATCCTAATCATCATATAGACAAACTGTCTCACGTATGATCGGTGGATTACTCAGCAAGAGTGACTCAGTGAGGAATCGACACCACGTCTTTATGGAATGGACAGCCAGTCCATGAATGAGCAATGCAGAATAATTACAAGGGGGCAAGAAACAAATAAGTTAGCTCCTTTCTTATTCAATTTTCCCTTTCTTGCTGTTCCTCCATCTGAACCCTTAACATGGGCTTAACATTTTGGCTATAAGTACAAAGAACAAAGAAAATAACAGCACAGGAACAGGCCCTTTGCCTGTCCAAGCCTGTACCAATAGAGATCCTCTATCTAAACCTGTTGCCTCTTTTCTAAGGATCTGTATCCCTCTGCTCTCTGTCCATTCTCTCTAGATACATCCTAAATGATGCTATCATGCCTGCCTCTACCACCTCTGCCGGTAACGCGTTCCAGCCACCCACCACCCTCTGCATAAAGAACTTACTACGTATATCTCCCTTCAACTCTTCCCCTCTCACCTTGAACTCATGATCCCTAATAATTGAGTCCCCCATTCTTGCTACCCACCCTGTCTATACCTCTCATGATTTTGTAGACCCCAATCAGGTCCCCTCTAAACCTCCATCTTTCTAATAAAAATAATCCTAATCTACTCAACTGCTCTCCATAGTTAGTGCCCTCCATACCAGGCAGCATCCTGGTGAACGTCCTTTGCAGCGTCTCCAAAGCTTTTGGTAATGTGGTGACCAGAACTGTATGCAGTATTCCAAATGTGGCTAAATCAAACTCGATACAACTGTAACAAAACCTGCTGACTCTTGAACTCAATACCCCATCTGATGAAGGAAAGTATGCCGTGTGCTTTCTTGACCACTCTATCAACCTGCATTGTCACCTTCAGGGAACAATGGATCTGAATACGCAGATCTCTCTGAATAAATTTTCCTCAGGACTTTTCTATTTACCATGTAATTCACTCTTGAAGTGGATCTTCCAAAATACATCATCTTGCATTTGCCTGGATTGAACTCCATCTGCCATTTCTCTGCCCAACTCTCCAGTCTCTCCATATTCTGCTGCATCCTCTGACAGTCCCCTTCACTATTTACTACTCCACCAATCTTATTGTCATCTACCAACTTGCTAATCAGACCACTGATACTTTCCTCTAAATCATTTATGTATGTTATAAACAACAATGGTCCCAGCACAAATCCCTGTTGAACACGACTGGTCACAGTTGTCCATTTTGAGAAATTCCATTCCACACCTGCTGTCCAGCCAGTTCACTATCCATCTAGATAATACACTCATCAGCCTACCATGGGGAACCTTATCAAACACCTTACTAAAGTCCATGTATATGACATCTACAGCACTTCCTTCGTCATTCAACTTTGTCACTTCCTCAAAGAATTCTACTGAGTTGGTAAGACATGACCTTTCCTGCACAAAACCATGTTGCCTATCACTGATAAGCCCATTTTCTTCCAAATGTTATTAGATCCTACCCCTCAGTATCTTCTTCAGCAGTTTCCCTACCACTGACGTCAGGCTTATCGGTCTATAATTACCTGGATTATCCCTGCTACACTTTTTAAACAAGGGGACAACTTGAGCAATTCTTCAGTCCTCCAGGACCTCACCCGTGTACAAGGATGCTGAAAAGATATCTGTTAAGGCCCTGCCTATTTCCTCTCTCGCTTCCCTCAGTAACCTGGGATAGATCCCATTCAGACCTGGGGACTTGCCCACCTTAATGCCTTTTAGAATACCCAACACTGCCTCCCTCCTTATGCCAACTTGACCTAGAGTAATCAAATATCTATCTCTAACCTCAACATCCATCATGTCCCTCTCCTTGATGAATACTGATGCAAAATACTCATTAAGAATCTCATCCATTTTTTCTGATTCCATGCATAACTTTCCTCCTTTGTGCTTGAGTGGGCCAACCCTTTCTCTGGTTACCCTCTTGCTCCTTATAAATGAATTAAAGGCTTTGGGATTTCTCTTAACCCTGTTTGCTAAAGATACTTCATGATCCCTTTTAGCTCTCTTCATTACTCGTTTCAGAATGGTCCTACTTTCCCGATATTCTTCCAAAGCTTTGTCTGTTTTCAGTTGCCTAGACCTTCCTTTTTCTTCTTAGCTAGTCTCAGAATTTCACCTGTCATCCTGGTTCCCTAACATTGCTCATCGTCTATCCCTCATTTTCACAGGAACATATCTCACCTGAACTCTAATCAGCCTCTCTTTAAAAGCCTCCCACATATTGAATGTGGATTTCCCTTCAATCAGCAGCTCCCAATCAACATTCCCCAGTTCCTGCTGAATTTTGGTATAGTTGGTCTTCCCCCAAATTAGCCTTAGGACCACTCTTGTCTTTGTCCTTGACTATCCTAAAATGTACAGAATTGTGATCGCTATTCCCAAAGTAATCCCCAACTGCAACTTCAACCACCAGGCCAGGCTCGTTCCCAACACAGGTCCAGTAGGGCCCTTCCCGAGTTGGACTATTTACATGCTGCTCTAGAAAACCCTCCTGGATGCTCTTTACAAATTCTGTTCCATCTAGACCTCTAACACTAAGTGAATCCCATTCAATGGTTGGAAAATTAAAATCTCCTAACACCACTACTCTGTTGCTCCTACATCTTTCTATAATCTCTCTACATATTTGTACCTCTATCTCACGCTCATTGTTGGGAGGCCTGTAGTACAACCCCAACAATGTTACCACACCCTTCCTATTTCTGAGCTCTGCTCATATTGCTTCATTGCTTGAGTCATCCATAGTGCCCTCCTTCAGCACAGCTGTGACATCCTCTGACCAGTTATGCTATTCCTCCACCCTTTTTACTTCCCTGTCTATCCCGACTGAAGCATTTATATACAGGGACATTTAGTTGCCAATCATGCCCTTCCCTCAACCAAGTTTCAATAATAGCAATAACATCATACTTCCAGGTATTAATCCAAGCCCTAAGTTCATCTCCCTTACCTACTACACTTCTCACATTGAAACAAATGCACCTCAGACTACCTGCCCCTTTGTGTTCATCATCTGCTCCCTGCCTACTCTTCCCCTTAGTCACGCTGACTTCATTACCTAGTTCCTCACAGACTTTAGTTACTACCTCCTTTCTTTCAACAAATCTCCTCATTTGGTTCCCTACCTGCTGCCACATTAGTTTAAATCCTCCCCAAAAGCATTAGCAAAAGCACCCTCAAGGACATTGGTTCCAGTCTGGCCTAGATATACACCATCCAATTTGTAATAGTCCCACTTTCCACAGAACCAGTCCCAATGTCCTAAAAATCTGAACCCCTCCCTCTTGCATCATCTCTCAAGCCACACATTTAATCTGCCTATTCTTTCATTTCTACCTTGACTAGCACGTCACACTGGTAGTCATCCTGAGATTACTACCTGAGGTCCTACTTTTTAACTTGGCTCCTAACTCACTAAATTCTGCTTGCAGGAACTCTTCCCATTTTGTACCTATATCATTGGTGCCGATAGGCACCACGACAACTGGCTGTTCACCCTCCCCCTTCAGAATGTTCTGTAGCCAATCTGAGACATCTCTGATCCATGCACCTGGGAAGCAACATCCCATTCGGGAGTCTCATTTTCAACCACAGAAATGCTTATCTACTCCCTTTGCAATTGAATCCTCTATGACTATAGCCCTTCCACTCTTTTTCCCGCTCTTCTATACAGCAGAGCCAGCCATGGTGCCATGAACTTGGCTAGTGCTGCCTTCCCCAGGTGAGCCATCTCCCTCAACAGTATTCAAAGTGCTATACCTGTTTTGGAGGGAGATGACCGCAGAGACACTTCCACTGCCTTTTTACACTTGCTCTGCCTTTTGGTCACCCATTCCCTTTCTCCCTCAGCAATCCTAATCCGCAGTGTGACCAATTCACTGTACATGCTATCCACGACCTCCTCAGCATCGCGGATGCTCCAAAGTGAGTCTATTCCCAGCTCCAGAGCCATCAAGTGGGCTAACAAGAGCTGCAGCTGGTAATCTGATTGAGGTCAGGAGACACCGTTTATGCGCTGTAAGCTGGAAACCTGCCTCCTTCCCAAACTTCTAGGTGGGAAGGCCCAATCTGGAATCTGCTGGAAAGTGTCATTTGAGGCCCTTAAAGGGTCAATTAATGATCTGATCTGATCCAACTGATTGCCATTGCCTTACCACTCCCAACCTACCTTACCATACTATCAAATCAGACCTGACTACCCCTCAACCGGTCACAACTACCATCCACTCCTGACCAACTGATTATTCTTCCACCCTGACTAACCACACAAGTGCTCACCCACATATTCACATCATCCAGTAATTCATGTGCCCATTCATTAATCCTCAATTATCTGTTAAACAACTGGAATTTTAAATGCTTACAGGCATTTAGCAGTTAGTACAATAAAAAAAGTACTAAACAAATGGGGGGGGGCATTCGCTCGTGTTCTCCTGACTCTATTCCACTCATTGAAGTTTGATGGGACATTCTGCACGATGCATTTCTTCTTCAGCTCAGATTGAAGTATCCCAGAGGAAACATGCATTATTATTAGGTTGGCAAAATCTTCATGGGCAACAGCAATGTGACTGTCATTGCTGCCAACTGCATGATTCACGGCAGTGCCACAATATGTACGTGGGGAGGCAGGAAGATATACCTAAAACCCAGAACAAGGAATTTGTTTATATCAATGGCATGATCTGAATATTTTTTTCATCTTTCATTTTCCACCCAACACTCACCTAGATTGAACACTGATTGGTTATAGAAGAGGGTTACTTGGCTCATCAACTTAATTCAGCATCTGCTGCCAGAAATATAACGAGCAATGAAAGGTGGATGAAAGAGGCCAGCCTGCTTTTTCACCAATGTTGAAAAGGGAGAAAGGGGTGGGTGTTGTCTCCCATTTGGGCTTGAGTACAAAAGTGTTTCCTCTTTTGGGGAGGGGCAAAGTTGCTCTGTGCATATCAGGGTCAACCGGTCCTTTGTGTCTCCCTATATCCTACAGCCCAATCTCCTGCATTCCCATGACTCCCTGCAGCCCCAGCATTGGCCAATACTAACTATAGCACCGCTAGGACTAGATGACTGCTGGCCAATCAGTTCTCAAGGGTGAAACTTCTTTCCTATAGAGTTTGAGCTTGTTGACATTGCTCCTAGGGCGTTATTGTTGTGGGAAAACTATTTTTAAAGTCTGTCTTTTCTACTGGGGAGAGATTGGTCAAACATTACACCACTCCCCCATGTAAATCCATACCGTTATTTTGAGTTTCTGAGAGGCATACAGGAATTCACAATTAATGCGAACTCTTGCATCTTAATACAATCTATTCTCCACCAAAGGGCCACTGAACTCAAAACGTTAACTCTGCTTTCCTTCCACAGATACTGCCAAATCTACTTAGTTTCTTCATCAATTTCTGTTTTGTTTCTCACCCAAAGATGTCTGTTCTTTAATCAACAACATAGAAATACAGACTTGGCTGGGGTGAATGAGAACATTTCAGCAAATGTTCATTAAATGTGTGTCATTTGTATTCCATAATGTCCAGAGTTGAGCAGCACACAGCAATCTTTACTTCAGAGTTAACCAAAAATCCATTATTACTATCGTGAATACAATTCACCATTTTATATGGCAAATTCCAAATGGACTTTGACTGATGAAGTCGAAGCTCACTTGTATCATCAGTTACCATTTATTACATAAAGTAATTTGTAAAATGAAACATCTATTGAATATATAAGAGTAAACCCTAACTATTTAATTACTAGATGTGATTCTTGTCCAGACCAGTCAACAGCATCTCTCTCCATTTGTACTGAGTTAGCTGATATCAGCAAAAGCAGGCAGGGTTGTTATAAATGGGCTTCAGTACCACTGGATCAGGGGACAGACAAATCAAGAGGCCTACCAACCTCTACCATCTCGGCTTAGACCCGAAGGCCTGGAATTTTCCCTGGATTGGGGGGAATGGCAATTCATTTAGTGGACATAATGGCTGCCTTCATGCCACTTCAGGCACTAAGTCCTAGGTGGGAAGGTTCACAGTCAATCTTCCTGACCTGCTGTTGATTAAGGTCCTTAACAAGCATTTCAGAGCCTCAGCCCAAAATTTCCTGTTAACTTTGTTCCCAGTGGCCATCTTTTTGATTGCTACATGCTTGCCGGATGGGTGAGAGGAATGCATTGATTTGTCTCAATCTGGGGCAGTTGGAATTATAGATGGTGTGCAGACAGCTGCTGCTGAAAGCCTAACCCTGCTCTTGCCTCCTATCGCTCGCTTCATTTGACCACAACTTCACACCAAAATTACTTGCCTCCCTGCTGCTCCTGGTCTGCAGAGAGCAGTCTAAACCTTCAAATGTAGCTTCACCTTTCATAGGGATCGCTAGCCTCTGATTGTCCAGCAACTTCAGGCAGGGCAGGGCAGGCAGGAACTGACTGGCCAAGTATCTGCCAGGCTACCACTTTAGCGCTTCGTTGGTACTTGATCTAGTTGGCTTTGTTAATGGTGGGAATAGGATTGTGGAGTCTCACTCTTAAAGACATTCACCCCCACCCACCCACCACCACCCCCCACCCCCCCGCCCCCCAACCCCACCAAAACAAAGAGAAAATCTAGCCAAAGATACTTAGGTATGATATGAAAGATAGTCAATGCTATGGGACAGTCTGACAGCATGTGACAGGTGGGAATTTCCCCACCTCCTTCAATAATTACTCTTTCACACTGAAATTGTTGATTCCTTGGTCGATAATGGATCCAATTAGTTCTGGGTAGCAGCAGCTCAGCATCTAATTCAAGGGGACATCACAACTGAACTGAATTATGTCCTCACAACATGTCATTTGCTGACATCACCCAGTGATTAGGGGTAAGATCTCTGGCCCAGGAGTACTCAACCTAAATGGTACCCTACTTTCATTTCAGCTAACCATAGTTAATTCAACAACCACAGGTCAAACTCTGAAGCTCCTGGTCTGAACACCTCAGTTACTCACAAAACAAACTGACTTGGCTTCAGAGAAGCTCAGTTTTTAAAAATACCAAAAATATGCATTGCTTTAAAAAATGAACTAAACCTTAGTATTTACAAGATATTTTAAGTCCGCAGTTCATCCCTACCTTCAGCTTCATATTCTTCACCTTCTGTGGAAGCTTTCCATTTCTAAAAATAAAAAATACTAAATCAAATAATTTGAAATGTAATTTATACTTATATAATCACAAACAAAATCTTAAAATGTGTGAATATAACAAGGCTCAGTGATAAAAATTAAAGGATAACATGACAAAGACTATATTTATCAAGGACATGAGAAAACTTTAAACCTCCGATCTTGCCATATTTTTGAAAAATAAATTGAATTTATCACGTATTTTTCATATCCTCAGCATATCCCAACGCAGTTTATAGTAAATGAATTAACTGTTGTAAGAAAGATGGCAGCTAATTTGTATACTGAGCATTTCTACAAACACTAATGAAATAATATATAAGAGATACTGGTTGACAGATAAATATTGATGTCAAGAGAAGACCCTGAACCTTCTACCAATCTTGCCAATGGATCTTGACATCCAAATGGGAGGGCAGACAAAGCCTTGGTTTGAAGTTTCATTTGGAGAATAATAGCTCTGATAGCGCAGCACTTCCTCAGTACAACAGTGAAGTGCCAGCCTTCATTATGTGCTGACTGGAGTGGGGCTTGAATTCCCGACCCTCTGATTCAGAGGTGACAGTGCTATTGCTTTAGCTGAAAAGAGAAGCATAACTTACAAAAGCGCACTCCATTTTTAGATATTCATGGGTATAGCAATTTGTAGGGCATTTCCTGAAGTGCATGCGGTGGCACCCTGCGCACACTTCCATGAGTGATTTTTGCAGAGATTTAACTGCCAAGTGTGCAAGAATAAAATTTTACCATCAAGCACACAGAGAAAATACTGGAGAAACTCATCAGGTCTGGCAGCATCTGTGGAGAGAGAAACAGAGTTAATGTTTCTTCAGTTTTGAAGAAGTCACATCAGATTCAAAACATGAACTCTGTTTCTTTCCTCACAGATGTTGTCAGGCTTGCTAAGTTTCTCCAGCATTTTCTGTGTTTGTTTCAGATTTCCAACATCCACAGTATTTTGCTTTTATTTAAATCTTTTTCATCAGATGATTGTAAATATCCATTTATTAGGAAGCTGTGGATGAGTTTGCAAAAGAGTTGTTTTTAAAAAGTAGGAAGTGAAAATTGGTGAAAGAGGAAATTGCCCAAGATTCACTCATTATACATAAAAAAGTTCAACAATACGGATTGAGACTCTAACAAATAGTTGTGTGATGAAGGTAAACAATATTTGATGTATCTAAGTACAATCAATTCTCTCTGGAGTCCAGATACCAAATCTACTGATGTTGACACATAATTATTAGCTACATCATTTTAAGCTTGTTTTGATTCGATTTGATTCCAGATTTGAGAACAGTAATATGCACAATCTTAGCCAGAGCTCTAAATGCTGTTTCAATCAATCAATTTACCTTATGTCAACTAAATCCAATATATTAGGAGTCAATGTATAAAAGTGATGATGGTACTTGTATAGACCCTCTCAAAGTCATGGTACTAAAACATTAAACATTTCTTTGATGAAGCGACTGTTGAAGAACATATAACCTTCCCTTACTCCCTGAAAATACTTACTAAAATAACATAGATTATGAATTGTCCCTTATAAATCAACTATTTGCACATTAATTGCATTCAAAATTGTAAGATTGGTTTTCATTTCAAGGTGTTAAAAGACTTTTAAATGAATCTGGTTCGAAAGTAAATTACTGAATAAATCAGCAACATGTAATTATGTGGGACCCGCACTAATCCCAGCACGGGCCTGATTTAAATGCAGAATTTTATGAACTTACTTTTGGGATCACTGCATTTCAAAATCAAAGTATCAAAGCGTTTCTTATTGATGATGTTCTGAGGGTATGTCTGAAGGCAAAGAAGGGCTACTCACTGATTCTGATTGCAGAGTAGTGGCTTCTTGGCCGAGCCACTTCATTATGGCTGCTCCTGGTATTAAAACTACCTGATCAACTGGAATACATTCAGCTTTGATCAAAACATATAAAAGTCATTGAATTAAATTGAATATGCCCTTTATCTAGGCAGACAGTCTGACAAAATCAGTTTCGTGAGCCAAAGGCCAGACAGTAACCCAGATAGATTGCATCCACCAGTACAATATTGAAGTCCATGAAATGTGGCTATAAATACAGAGGATCTGTAGATGGGCACCTAACTAATTGAAAATGGAGGCAACATTCAATCTGCATGGTTTCCATAGAAACAAGATTAAATATAGTGGCTTTAAAATTGCAGCAGCTGGTGGAATATTTCAATTACCCTGTTACTGAGCATTACTGGTGTCTCCAATGTTAAAGCTGTAAACCTAATTTGAGTGCTGTCATTCAAGTGCATACACAGTATGTAATGGAAGTGAGTGTGAGATCATGATTATTTGCTTCAGGAAAATAAAAATAAACAAATAAAAACAATAAAAACAAACTAATTTAGTGAATAACATTTCTTTATTATTCAGTGCACTGGTTAGAAGATACATAGAACATAGAAAATTACAGAGCAATACAGGCCCTTCGACCCTCAATGTAGTGCCAACCTGTGGAACCAATCTGAAGCCCATCTAACCCCCATTATTCCATTCTTGTCCAGATGCCTATCCAATGATCATTTAAATGCCATTAAAGCTGGCAAGTCTATTACTGTTGCAGGCAGTGCGTTCCATGCCCCTACTACTCTCCGAGTAAAGAAACTACCTCTGACATCTGACCTATATCTATCACCCCTCAACTTAAAGCTATGTCCCATTGTGCTAGCCATCACCCTTTCTATACTTCCTATACACAGGGTACAAATAAATCCCATTCCATCTCACCCCATCCCTTATTCTCATGCCACTTCGTATATTCACTAAATTAGCTGACCTTCCATTATCTAATGTTAAATGAACTGTGCTCAGGAAAGGACCCTTTATCCGTTTAAGGCCTCCACCTCAATGAAATCATGTACAACACAATGTTGACTTATTCTATTGTTGCCTATGCCTTTGTGCCCATTTCTTTGGGCAGCAGCCTTCTCCTCACTCAACAAACTCTTTCACCTATTCTCAATACTCTTCCCCCACACCTGAACTCTTCCTCTGGCCACTTACCTGTTCTCAATTTTTTCACTGAGAACTATTAGATTGATATCAGCTGCCTGGATTCCTCTTCTCTCCACACCCCAATGTCTATGTAGTTTATTCTTTCAGGTCCAACTCTGACTCTGTTATTAAACATGCTAATGGGAATGGTGCTGGTGTTATCGATTGTACCAACCTTCATCTCACAGAGGCTAAGTGCCAACTCTCAGATGCCTCTTTCTAGCTTTCCCTAGATCATGATTTCATTACTGACAAACCAAACCATGTTTCCGGGACTATCACTGACCACATCTCTGCCACAGTTTCTCCACCACAGCTTCCCACTTCACGGACCCTAAGTTTGCACAGCTTGTTTTGACCTTCTTCCCAAAATTCACAGACAGGATTACTCTGGCAGACCATAATTTCAGCTTGTTCCTGCCCCACTGAACCTATTTCTTGTTCAGTATCTTCCTAGCTTCATTTGTGTTTATTCTGACACCCTACGTCCATTCAACAATTTCCAGTTTCCTGGCACTAACTGCCTTCTCTTCACTATGGATGTCTAATTCCTCAACACATTTATACCCCAAGACCGTTGTATTGGGGTCCCCTTCTTCTCCCTTGAATGGAGGCAAGTTTAGACCCCATTACCACTACCCTACTCTGTCTGGCTAAGCTTGTTCTTTCATTTTCTCCACAACAATTTCTCCTTGAACATGTTTCAATGTCTCCATGTTAAAGGCTATGGATAACTGCATGGATCTCAGCTATGCTTCTCTTTTTGTTGGGTAAGGGGAACATTCTTAGTTTCAGTCCCACTCAGGGTCCTCTTAAACAATTTGTTCTCCAGCGTATTGATTAATATATCAGTTTCACTTTCAGCTCTTGTCTGAATCTGAAAAGAATCAATTTTGTTGTTAATTTCCATCCTTTCTCACCTTCACCTGGTCCTTCTTTGACTCTTCCCTTACCTCCCTTGATTTCTCTGTTATCTTTTCTGGGTATAGGCTTTCCATTGATATTAATTACAAAGGCATCATCTCCCACAGCTACTTATTCCTCACACACTGCTTCCTGTAAGGACTTATTTCCATTCTCCTTAATTCTTTATCATTATTGCATCTGTTCCAATGATGCAAGCTTCCACTGCAGTGGTTCTGACTTGTCTTTGTTTTTTTCTCAACCAAGGATATGTCCTCAGCTTTTAACTCATTTCCTGCACTTTTGCCCTTATCCTTTCCTCTGCCACCCAAGGCCAAGATAGGATTCCTCTGTCCTCACATTCTGTCCAATCTGCCTCCATATTCAAATGATCATCCTCTGCATTATTCATCAAATGCAGCATGTTATCATCAATAAACACATCTTCCTTTCCTTCTCTTATCAGCATCCTAGGGACCATTCCCTATAACAGTATGGTCCACTCCTCCCACACCAACAACATCTCGTCTCCTACTACAGCACATTCTATGCAATTGCAGAATGTTTATCACAAACGCCTTCACCGCCTCTCTCCTCAATGACCAAGACTGCAAACTCACCTTCCAGGTGTGTCACTTGTACTTTCAAATCTAGTCTACTGTATTTGCTGCTCACAATATGGTCTCCTCTATATTGGGGAGACCAATATAGACTGGGTTACTGCTTTTGAGAAAACCCCTACTGTAAGAGTGTCCCTGGCTTCTCAGTTGTTTGCCACTTGATTACACTATCTTGCTCTCATGCTGACATTTCTGTCCTAGGCCTGCTGCAGTGCTCCAGAGAAGCACAATGTAAACTGGAGGAACAGAACCTCATTTTCTGTTCAGGCACTTTATAGCCTTCAGGACTCAATATTGAATTCAACAACTTTATACCACGAATCCTTCTCTGCATTTTGATATTCCCCCACCTCTTAGCGCCAGCCTGCAGTATCTATATCTTGCTTTTGATAGTTTTGCTTTCAACCAGATCTCATTTTTATTCTATTATTAGAACCTTATCTGTACCCATGCCTCACTTTCTCTACAAACATTACACTTCCTTTACCTTTTGTTCTATAGCAGCTTTGATGTGCAATCTGTCTAACCTTCCATAACCTGATTCATTCATCTCTGCTACTTATCAATGGCATATGATTCATGACATTTTCCTGTCTCTCCCTTCAGTCAAACAGTCAGAGCATGGAAACAGATCCTTCAGTCCAACTCGTCCATGCCAACCAGACATCCCAATCTGACCTTTTCCCATTTGCCAGCATTTGGCCCATATCTCTCTCAACCATTCCTATTCATATATCCATCTAGATGCCTTTTAGATGTCATAATTGTAACTGCTTCCACTAGTTCCTCTGGCAGCTTGTTCCATACACACCACCCTCTGTGTGAAAAAGTTATATTCAATGTTCCAACCAATAAAAACAAGCATGCCAATGCCTTCGTTGCCCCCACTCTGTCTCCATGCAACTCCACTTTCAAGGAACCTGCAGCTGTAGTTTCTTTGTTTGACAATATTCCCTGGGGGCCTTACCATTAACTGTATAAGTCCTGCCCTGGTTTCCCTTAGCAAAACACAACATCTCACATTTATCTAAATTAAACTCCATCTGCCACTCCTCAGCCCATTGGCCCATTTGATCAATGTCCAGTCTAAAAAGCAATCCTCTATCACCACCCTCTGTATCCTACCTTCAAACCAATTTTGTATGTAATCGGTTAGCTCCCTGGATCCCGTGTGATCTAACCTTATTAACTAGTCTATCATGAAAACCTTGTTGAACACTTTGCTGAAGTCCATATAGACAATGTTTCCAGCTCTGTCTTCATCAATTCTCTTTGCTGCTGCTTCAAAAAACTCAAATCAGTTTAGTGAGACATGAATTCTCACGCACAAAACCATGTTGTCTATCCCTCATCAGTCCTTTTGAAATACATATAAATCCTGTCTTTCAGAATTCCCTCCAATAACTTACTCACCAGTTCCAAAGAAGTGTCATATTGGACACGGAACACAAACTCTGTTTTTTATTCCACAGATGCTGTCAGATCTACCAAACTTATGTCTTTATTTCAGATCTCTAGCATTTATAAGGCATAAGAAATAGGGAATGGGAGAAGAGATAGGTCATTCAGTTCATCAAGTCTGTTCCACCATTCAATAAGATCATGGTTGATCCAATAATCCTCAATTCAACTTCCTGCCTTTTCCCCATAACCCTTGATTCCCTTAACGATTAGAAATCTGTCTACCTCAGCTTTGGATGTACCGAACAACGCAGCCGAGACAACCTTCTACAGTAAAGAGTCAAGTATTCATTATCCTCAGAGGGGAAAAAAACTTATTTCAGTGTTAAATCAGCAACTCATTACTTTGAGATTATGTCCTCTGGTCCTGGACTCTCCCACAATAGGAAACAACCTCTCCATATCTACTCTGTCAAGCCCACCAACAAGGTCACCTCTCACTCCTACAAATTCCAATGAGTGTAAACCTAACCCACTCAACCTCTCCTCAAAAGAAGATTCCTCTATATTCAGGATCAACCTAGTGAAACTTCTCTGGAATGTCTCTAATGCCAGTATATCTTTCTTTAGATAGGGAGATCCAAAACTGTTTGTAATATTCCAGCTGTGGTCTGACTAGCCCCGAGCACATTTGTTCCCAACATGTCAAGTGAAGCCTGTCGAACTGCAACAGCTTCCTTACACTCAGTGCTGGTGCCAGTGCTCCACAAACTGAAATGCTGTTCTGCCATGCCAATTTTTAAGTCATGCATTTAACTCCTTGATTTCATTTATCCTACACTAATTTGCCTCTGGCTCAGATAATAATTTTGAGATTATCACCTTGGTGGTTCTCCATTTTAGATCAGCTCCTAACTGTTCAAGATCTTTCAGCAGAATCTCCTTTCCAGTCCTATCAATGTCGCTAGTACCAATGTAGATGACAACAAACGAATTCCTCCCTTCTCACTTTAAGTTCTTCTACATCCCTGTGGAGATGTCCTTAACCAGACAGGGAACATATGTTTGTGATTCACTCACGGCTGCAGAGAACAGAATCTACCCTCCCAATTATAATATACCCTACTAGCACTACATTCCTTTTTCCTTCCTACCCCCACTTTAATGGCTCCCTGTCATATCAAACAAGTAAGAATTGGCTGGGATAATATGTCATGCTTTGAATTAATCAAGGATCTAATTTGCTTAGCAAGATTATGGGACAAGAAACAATATAGTTTATTCTACTTAAATGATCATTAGACACACTGAAAAGTTCTCTTCTTGCAGCGAATGATTTTATAATTAAGTGATTACTTACTAAACTAGGTACATTGGCCATGCTAAATTGTCCATAGTGTCCAGGGATGTGCAGGCTAGGTGGATTAGCCATGGGAAATGCAGAGTTTTGGGAACAGAGTAGGGGGTGGATCTGGATGGGATGCTCTTCGGAGGGTGAGTATGGACTCAATGGGCTAAACGGCCTGCTTCCACACTGCGGGATTCTATGATTTCTACTTCAAAGTGTGCTAAACTGAACCACACAGTGGGGACTGGAGTCACTGGCAACCTAGGCTAGGCAATGGTAATAAATACAAGTAACAGGACTCTTTCTCTTCAGTGAGGCAATTGGGACTTCATGTCACATCAGCAGCCTTCAACCGGTAGGAGACAATTCTGGCACTGATATTAAGCAACTAGATTTATTGAATCAATTCCAGAGCTTGTCATGTTGGGATTTGGACTTATGACCTTGCATCCAGTATCATAACCATTACACTACCACAACATGGTTTACATTCATTTACATTCATTTACATTAATATGCTATTTGTGTGTGAGATCAATTTAATATGCCATTTGTCTCAAAGAATGAACAAGTGATTTCAATTTTAATGTTAGCTTCACAGCATTCATCTGTTTATTATCTTTTGCAAAGTTGACAACGTTGCATTTATTTAGTGCACAGGTCCTTGATATAGTTCAAATTCCACTTTTCTTTCCAAACATAATTTGTTTCCTTGGACAGAGCTATCCTGCAGGCAATTGCAGAGCGAGAACACGCAAAGAGTACCAAATCAGACAGTGAGAGACTCAGTGTAGCAGCTTATTTAGGGAGAAATAGTGCAAATGAGGCAATCAGGCAGAATTTATACTTTTTTAACTTTGATTTTTATTTCAAAGGTGGAGTGGCTGTGGTAGGGAACACAATTGGAGAAATTATTGAAGAGCAAACCAGAGTGGTTATTGTGCACCCACTGTTTCCAGATTTAAGAGGCATTTTACTTTCCTCCCTATGATTTTTTGCACCAAGTGATAAAAGTGGAACAACGCAGTTTCCCAAGAGACGGAGAGAAAAAAAATTGCACCAACTTTCAGCACTTTGTTTGACAGTAAACTTAATCGTGGAAGTATTGTTTTTCTAAACGAGCCTGCTGGCAAACATTTTCCAAAAAATATAATTAAAAATTTACAACTTGCTGGAATTGGTTTACTAACACCATTTAAAAAGGTCTGTTCAATTAACAGCACGAGTACACAATAGCTGAACTAGAATCCTGTACTAATTCAAAACTTATCATTGCCATTCAGTATTACAATTACCGCTGGGTGTTTGGCAAGAAGCATCCAGGCATTTGTACTTTGACCTACTCACAACTAATTAATTATATAAAGGTGGATTTAAAAAATTTCACAAAGCTTGAAACAAAATGGTTCTAGCCTTCGAACATCAGCACAGAGCTCTTACTGGCAGGGGAACGTTGTATTTTAATGTCATGTTGGGCTGTTTGTGCACGATCAAGAGAACAGCTTGGTTTGATACAAGTCAGTATTTATTGATGCCTGCGTGGAAGACAGAGCACTGCAAATACATTATTCAGATGGACACATGCACAGCTGAACCACAGAACAGATGGCACAGTTTAGTATTCTGGGCCATATCATCTGGACTGAGAAAAGCACATGCTACACTTGCTATTGTTTACTTGTCATAGCTCTTTCACCCTTTATACATGAACCCACAAACCCTTTCCACTTCACCATCTGTTTCATAGAACCAGATTCTAAGTCATAAATTAGGGATACCCAAATAACTGTTACAAAAGTCCTGCCTTTGTCAGCATTTCATTAACATAACATTAGAAACGCAAAGATCAATGCATGCAGTATAATCACAGTCACGTTTTGAAATAAGAAAAAAACTAAGTATTTGGAACCCTTAACTATGGATTTAACTTTGAAAATACTTGTATGAATACAGATCTGCATTTTAAAATCTGTAATGGATTTAGAGTTACAGCATTAAAACTCAACTGAATTCCTTTGTAAGGGAAGATCATGTTGGCCATGCAGTTTCACTGTTGCTTGTACTGACCACTACTGTTGCAATTTCATGAACTTGCAAATTACAGTATCAATCTCAACTCAACCCATCTGAATATGGTAAATATCTTAGTACTTAGTTAATTAGATTTCATCCCAAAATATGACAAAGACTATTTTCAGATGCACCACACAAGAGCATTTTTCCACATAATATAAGTGTGAACAACAAACCACAGGATTATACCAAAAATATATGTGTTCAGAGAAATTTGTATTATTTTTAGAGCGAAACAGTTTCTATTGCATTGAAAATAACACCATTTTGTAATATGGTTGATAAAGAATGGAAGTTATGTATCTGGTATAGAAATGAATCCTGCTTTCCCAAACCATCTTGAAATTGAATTAATGTGGCTATAAATGAATAATTTAAGATCCAATTTATGACATGTTTGAGGCACCCAAGATCTATGACTTCACAAGATATTTTAAAGAGCAGGATTTTATTCTTGCTATTAAGGATTGTGCTATTCAGGATAGCGTGAGACATAATTATTCATGGAACATGTTTGAATCACCATCTAAATATGCTGTATGTATTAAAAATGGACAGGCACGGTCTAGCAGACACCTAATAGAGATGCTGCTCACCTCATCTCTATCTCCAGCAAGAGCATGGTGCTGACAGGCATAGAAAAATAGAACTGATATTCAATCATGTGATTTTTATGAATTTGGCCGCAACAATGTGGTTTGATTTATTTCATCTTAAATGAAAACTAAATTGTATCAAGGTTGCTATGCTACCCATTCAATCATTTTACAATTACCTTTGGACCTACTAAACCAACACCCAATCTTTTACCTTAAACTGTAAAAAGTTACGTTTTTTTCCCCATATTAATGTGATTTGTAACATGAAACACCACATCAGCTGACTTACGCATAACCCTCAGCCAAAGCAACAGAACACCAGAATATTAAAAAATAGAAACAATACTATCTATTGGTTTGGCCCTGGCAAGCCTGAGCTACAACTTAATATCGAACCCATATATAGGAGGTAAACCTTCCAAAAGCAAATATTTCCCCTTCTATTAATTATATTTAAAATTAGTAATGCAGCTTTTGACTTTTAATGTAAAGTACAAGACTATTCACCTTTGTAAAAAATCTCAAATTCACAATAATTTGGAATTGCTAAGAAGATTTGATGTAACAATTCATTTTTCCAAGCAATCACTCGCATAAGAATAGTTGTCCTACTGGAGCTGTGAGGTCATCACAATGTGAAAATGTAGCTTTAACAGTGAAATATCTTTCTACAATAGTTACTTTTAGGAAAGGTATAAAAGTCATATCCTAATTTTCTGGAAAGCTGCATCTGTAAAACTTCAAATGCTCCTTTTCTCATTTACATTTGTTTCAATGTTAGAAAGTAATGGATTACTTTGACAGTTCAATAAGGATTTTCATTTTTGCATCCACCGGAGTACACAGGGCAGACATTTTTTTCCTTTTACATTACGAGAAAGAACATGGGATGGCTGTGTCACTGGTTTGTGAATCTCTCCACCTGGTGTTTCACTCTGTGCTTCTCCCAGGTGTAACTTTATGCCTGGGTGGAAAAGCTGCAAATTAACACACTGAATGCTGTAAACCCTTGGGAAAAACAACTCAATCCTATCCCTATACGTACCTGAATCTTTAGATACCAATTCAAAATAATTCTAATTGGTACCAATGGGACCTCTGCGTAGTTTGACTTTGTTTTCCATGATATAAAAGGTTACTCACTATTATTTGTAGGCCTCAAGTTAAGAATGAGGTTAGGCCTTTTAAAAAATCTATCACGACCATTCTTCTACAATTTCTCTGGAAAATCCATGTTGGCACCATTCCAGATCAACAGGCCAGGCTTTCTTCACTTTCAGAAGATTTTAGTTTTAAATACCAGAACACTTTAAAACTCGAATCAATCAGTAGAATTGTCCAGCGGACAAGGCAGATCATGGACTGAAATCTGACTTGATAGAACATTTTATTTTAACAAGGTGACTTCTCACTGAAGCTTAAGTATGGAATATTGCAGGTTTAGCTTTAACAATAAAACTGAAGTTTAGTATGAAAATAAATGAAGGTAAAATAGAATAACCCAATAAACTCAGATGACACATGTTTAAAGATTTGAAACACAAGAATATAATCCCATTAATCCAAAAAGAATTCCTTCACAGTACTCACACCAATGAGAATTCCCTTCACTACCAACCCTACAGGATTAATTTAACTGTGGCTTCAACTCCCAGACCAGCATCCCTTGCATCTATGCCATCTTCCAAAACCAACTGTGTACCTGCAAGAGTGCTGCCACCTGAAACTGTGCTGCTTAGCTATGAAAGGAGTCTGGAAGCAACTGTGCACTCTGTGCTCCACACTCAAACCACTCCACAAATGGATGAGGGGAAAACTGCTCCAGACCAATGGCACTCAGAGGAATGTCACAGGCCAGGCACCTGCTGAGACCGCAGCAGGAAATAACACTTTGGTTTTGATGCTGACTTTATTCAAATGAACAAAGATGAGCAGCAGCAGCATCAGGCAGGCAGACACAGAGGAGGAATTGGCCACCATAGTGGAGAAGCTGGAATGATGTACCAGCCCGCTGACACTTACAGTGCTTCAGAACCACAACTGTTTGTCTGCCTCCATGGATAAGTCGCTGGCGGCAGAGTGGCCCAACACTGTCAAAGTCGGCTTGACAGTCAACAATCCCTGATCTCACTGCCCTCAGTATTGGGCCTCAGGACTGATGGCATGGTAAGACTAAGTCAGGGAGACTTGATCCTAGTCCAGGATCTCCTCTTCAAAAAGATGCAGGACCGTATCACGAGGTACCCAGCCAGAGGAGCTGCACACAGTCCTCTCTATAGTCTTAATTCGGGACACTGTGGAGGTGGCTGGACCCCCTAACTCCACTCTGCCTGCACCCTGTATCTGCACTTTCCCTGCACCTTTTTGATTTTTGGAAGTTCCAGCCATAGAGGGTCAACACTCATAACATGTCTCGACCATTCAGACACAACTACCAATCGAAGAGCGAACAGGCTCCAGTATGGAGCAGGCTCCTTCTATCTGCAGAGCAAGGGAGCTCAGTGTATCACAACAGAAGAGGAAGAGAAAAAGTCTACTAAACACATGGGGACGGTAGTGATTGTAACCAGCTCAGCCAGGTGGACCTCATACAATGAGTTCCCTGATTGTACCAGGTTAACTGCCTCAGTCAGGGAGCCCTGGCTGACAAATGTAAACAGGAGGGTCAGAAGCTCTGTTCACTTTGAGCTGGCTCTGAGCAAGCTAAACTAGTGACAATTACTATACACATATAAATAAAGCGTGACTTGGTGATGGGATACATGCTTCTGCTGAGTTATTTCAGAGGTGATGGCTAGAAAACTTGTGAACAATTTGATCAGCTTATGACATGATGTAATAGCTTTTGTTTGGCATACAATGCCATCTGCATCTTTTGTTTCAATATTGTAATGTTAAAAACTTAGTTTCATACAACGTTAGTTAAAGAGTTGTTATTTTCATAAACCCTTGTATTGCACTGTTCATGTGGTAGTCTCTGTTTCGATTCTGAATATGGGCTAAACACAGGCAAATGGTACCAGTTCAGTTTAGAATACCTAGTTGACATGCACGAGTTGGAGTGAAGAGTCTGTTTCTGTGCTGTATGACTCTATGAAGGATGACTCCTTGGCCATTAATAAAATTAATGGTTGGGGTGTACAATGAGCATCAAAACATTCTGTGAGAGCAGGGATAGCAGTGTGTGAGCATGGAATCAGCACACTTTGACACCTTAGGCAGTTCTTCCCTTAAGCATCACTGTTACTGTTTAGCTGAGGGAGTTTCCTGACAGTGACAGGGAGGAGTAACTGAGACAACCAATGCTGCAGGATGGTCTGGCAGTAGGCATCCTGCTTGTCTGTGTTGGCAAGATAATGTGCATTACAGGATAATTATGTTCCTTGAGAACTCCCAGTGAGTGGTTGTAGATGCATGTTCATCCCTCACAAGTTGGCTCACAGACCCCACTCACTGCATGTCCCTTCACAGCCATTCTCCCTAACGTTGAATGCTAACCATGTACTTCATGATTGGAACAATGAGAGGTCCTCTGGCAGTGGCTTTCAGTCTCATCACTGAGATGCTCAACATCACTTTCTCCTTTCTAATTGCTCTTTTCTGTCAACACCACAGAATTCACATTTCCCTGGGTGATCACCCAAGCCATGTGCATGCCACTCCAACTTTGTACATGCAGACCCCTCTTCCCTTGTCAGCCTCCCCCTTAACTTCTATGAATAGAGGAAATGGGACAACCAAGGTCTACCCCTTGAGTGACCTGATCTGCCAGCATCAGCCCTCACGTGCCCAGCTCTCTGGCTGGTGGACACAGATGCCTGCTACGATGACAGTCCTCCCCATTCCCAAATGGCCCCTACAGAGACAAAGGACTGACCATGACCTGCTCCCCACAAAATGGAGGCATGGCCTACTTTACAATGCCATCCTGCCTGGACACCTGATCATGGCTGAAGCCCAGGACTGGTGTGGGAGGCTGCTCAGTCCTAGCCATGCTGGACTCCTGATTGACAAGGTATCCTCATGGATTTCATCGTGGACTACTCCGTGAAAATTTTCAATCATGTCCACTGCTTGCTGCAGATGCCGAGTGTTTGGTGCGAATGTAGAGGCTACATGATACAAGCATTTGTGTGACATAAGGCTGATCTAAAAATTAGAATCCTTACAGTGTGGAAACAGGCCTTTCAGCCCAACAAATCCATACTGATCCTCTGAAGAGTATCCCACCCAAACCCATTCCCCAGTACTTTACATTTACCCCTGACTAATTCACCTAACCTATACATTTAGCATGGCCAATTCACCTAACCTGCACATCTTTGAGCTGTGGGAGGAAATCAGAGCACCCGGAGGAAACTTACGCAGTCACGTGGAGAATGTGCAAACTCCACACAGACAGTCGCCTGAGGCTGGAATTGAACGTGGGTCCCTGGCGCTATGAGGTTAGCGTGCTGAGACAAGCTTGACAGACAACCTCACAATTTATAGCATGGTCACCCGCCTGGTTGTGTAACTGTGCCAATTACCAATAAAAGGCATGGCAGGACAATACAATGGAGGCATGGTTAGGGCATGCCAAAATGGCACCAGGTAAATACTCAGTCAACAAGGGTGGACATCTAGTCCATGTCATATGATGGGTTCCCTGTACCTAATGCAGCTGGTCATTGCTGTGTGTCAGTGCTCTCCGACACCCATCCAGTCTTGCAGTGCATGGTGCTAAAGTATTAGTCAAAGCCAGGATGGTGGCAAAGAATCCCTGAAAGTGCAGTGCCAATGTCCATAGAGGAAGGGTACGTGTGGCTGTTGCTAGTGGATTGTGGCCTGGTCTGTGGGTAGGTGGCGGTCCTTTAGAGCAACCCATGAGTTGATCCCGTCAAGAACCCACTCTGATTTCCAAGGCAAGTTTTCCTGAGTAGTTTATATGGTGAGCTTGGTAAGATTGCAGCACATGGTAAGTTAGGCTGTTTAATATACAATGTGAGCATCAACTGAGAACTTGCCACTGACAATCGAGAATCTAGTAATGCTTTATGAGAAAACAAACAAACAGTGGTGAGATTATCTTAACATTGAGATCAGCCCCGCTGGGCAACTTGCCTGATTCTATCACTTATCATTACACATACTGCTCAGAGCCTGATGAGATCTTGCTTAACATAATTAAACTGAAATCCTAATTTCTGAAAGTTTGATTTAAAGCTTGCAATCATATTGTTGCAAACTGTGTATAGTATTAAAACTGAGCTACTGCAAAGAAGTATAAAATTGTCTAAGGAAGTTTGAAATTGTCAGCCAAATTTACAGACAGATGACATAGCCAGACTGCTGAGTAAAAAGTGTGAAACCATGACTAGCCAGGTAACTTTAGACAAGTCAGACATAATACATTAAATAGAGAATAATATGAAGCACAGCAGACTATGACAGTTTCATCATATGTCAACTACTGTTAAAAGTTCAATCTCAGCAGCTCTAAATTTAAAAATAAATTACTTAAAATCAAGAAGAATAAATTAAAACTGGATTTTGTTTAGAAAGCACATTTCCAGCAATCCAAGCATATTAATCACCAGCGTGATTAATCAAACTAGCTGTATAAAAAGCTGTTGAGAGGCATACACTTTCCCCCATTTTAGAAAAAATAATTACATGTTCAATGACAGGGTATTTTGGTTTTCATTGATCAATACATCTTCAGTCCCTATGTCCAATAATGAATCAAATTATCTTTCAAAATAGATAAACATACTTCTGCACACTGTAGTCACAGAACATGCTTTGCTATCATTGAGGAAGCTAGAATACCACCACCAAGAATCTCTGCTGCTTCCTGTACTGTGTTAATTACACACTGTGTAAACACTAAGGATTTGAAAGGTTTCCCTCTGAGTTACCTTGAATAATTCTGGACTGTGTGCGACATGACCGTAAGCTGAATGAATTCATCAACCATAAGTAATTTTATGTATGCTTGGCTCTCTCCTTTTTCAATTTGTGCCTACACACAATTTGTGGTTGAATAATCAGAGATTTGCTCCCTTCTTTGTTTTTGCTCAGTGGCTTGCCTTTGATGGAAAGCAAACTCCAATTAGCTCACAGTTGCTTCCAATTGTTCAATAAAAAATAGAAAGATGGCCAAGGAATCAAAGCAGCTTTATTTCTTCTGAGGCATTGAGTAAATATGCAGGTCTTCGCAAGCAGTGAATATCAATATTTCATTTAACAAATCTCCAGGGCTTCTGTGCAATGCACAGCTCATTTTGTTTGTGATAAATTTGTTTCGCAGCTTCACTCCTGTTATTGTAAAGAATGCTCTCACTACCTGTAAGATTCAGTGTGATGGTCACTTAACTATGAGTTCTCAGAATGTTTAATAGAGTACTACTGATCACATATGATCTCAACGTGGAAAATGCCTCACATGATTGGCAGAGTGTATGCATATGTATATAAACAGAAACAGTGATGTTGGTTATCAAGTTGAATTGGTATTGCAAAAAATTAAAAGTTCTATCTATTTTTCAGCTGAGAATAACACTCAAAAATGTATCCCCTTAGCTGTGAAGCACTTTGTGAAGTTCTGAAATTGTGAAAGATATCATTCAAATGCAATTTCTTTCTTGCTTTTTGCCTCATATCAATCAGAAGCTGCAAGAACTACTGAAGCTCTCAAAGCTTTAAAAATGCATTAAGGCACTTAACATACAGTGGATTATTTTGAAGCATTAGTGTTACACAGGTAAATGTGGCAGGTTTCTTTTGCAAGGCAAGACCTCAAGAACAATAGTTTGGTGCTTTTTGTCAGAAAGAAAAATGGTAGAATGGTTGCAGCACCATAGGAGGTAATTGATCGTGTTATCTTCATTCCTGTTCTCCATAGGAGTAACTCAACTAGTCCACTCTCTCACCCCTTTTGCTATCACTGTTTTCTCTTCAGGTGCTCATCTAAGTTCCTCTTGAATCTGCTCTACTACAGTCTTGAGCAACGCATTGTAGATGGCAACAGTTTGGTGAAATACTTTTACACACTGTGGCATGCCTTACTCATGTGGCCTCTAACATCATCTTTGTAAGGAGTTTTAAGGCAGAAGGCATTTTATACATTGCATGGAACATAATGTCACTGCACATGGGACTAATGAATTTTCATAGCTACATTAGTGCCAATGGCTGTCGAGATAATCATAGACCTCACTTATGTGAGTCCCAAAGGGTAATTTTTTTATCTGAAGTCTGGAATTTCCTTTCACAGAAGGCACAGGGGTGAAGTGAAAAAGAAAATTAAAAAAGTAAAAACAGGATTCAAAAATGCCTATCCCTTGCATATTTTGGGGTGATTAAATTGAGGTGTGCAAAATAATAAGGTACTTAGATAGATTGGACAGGAAAGATTGGTGTTCCCTAGTGGAGAGATCAATTACCGGGGGCACAGATTTAAGATGATTGGTATAAAGTGTAGAGGGAACACAAGGAAAAGCCTTTCCACCAAGTGAGTGATGAATATCTGAAATTCAGTGCCCTGTTTGGTTTTTTGAGGCAGAAACCCTAAACTTGAAAATGAACAAGTGCTGAAAGCTGCAAGGCTTTGGACTAGGGGCTGGAAAGTGGAAATAGAATGGGTGACTAATTTATTCAGCTAACACAGATATGATGGGCTGAATGATCTCTTTCCAGACTGTAACCTTTCCATGATTCTATGGCTGTAGTAATCAAAACTTCAGTCTGCAACTCTGTACAAACTACTGTTGTGCGGGTCATTTTAGCTTACAATATTCTATTGTGTGACCTTATGGAGATGTAAGAGGATTTAAGACTGAATTAAAAATTCCTCCAGTCTCAATGATAGAATTATTTGATTGCCATAGTATTGAACAATAAGATGTCAGATCTGGAGAAACAATGCTACAAGTTATATTGCAACCTAGACTTCACTGAAAAACAGAAAAGACAAAGTTGTGAAACTTTAGAGGCCTTGAACAAACATTTTGAGCCTGCAAATAATGTCATCTATGAATGCTACATGTTCAATATGACAGCTCAGGAACAGGAGGAGAGTATGTGACATCTAGATGAGTCTTGCAAGATTGGGCAACAGAAGGATAATCTAATCAGAGACATGGTTGTCATAGGAACAAGGAATCCCACAATGAGAGCATTTCTGATGAGAGAAGGGAAGCTTAGGGCCAGATATTCATCCTCAAAGTGGGATTTGGGAAAATTACCAAACTTGCACACCTATCTTGGCTAATACTGACTCTGGAGGGGTGATTTTCATTTACACCCTTCCACATGTGACCTGGGGAAATGGCTGTGGAAGTGACCTGTTCAAAAGGCCTGCTTTGGGCTGGGGGACTTTGTCTTATCCGTAAGAAGAAAAGCCCTACAGTCCTCATCCCCACAATACACACTTCCAATGCAGCATAGATTATACACCCCAAACACCCTACCATGTCTTATCATACAATCCACTGCAAAAGTTTTCCCCTCCTCCCAGCTAGGGACCAATCATGCTCCCATGCCAAAACATGACATTTTCATTTACAATGAATGAATTCAATCATGACAATATTATGTGTTAAAAAATCTTTGATAAAGAGGTTAATTGTGAACAAACATTGTGAAACTGATAGCAGATATCAGACAACCAAAGCTTTGAATCAATGGATGGCTCAGATGTTTCAACCTTCAGTGAACAATAATAAGATTTGACTGAGAGCCAAAACAAATATTAGAGGGCTGAAACATCTGAGCCCCTGTTTAATTGACAGCTCTTACTGTCTGATATCTGTACCCTTGTACCTGCATTTTGATGTTCATTGATTTTTTAATCTCAAGTTTGTTTCTTCAGGTCCCAGTAATTTCATTGACGATGACTGAAATTTCATTTTTTTAATGTTATTTGAACACTAGTCTGATGACACTGAGGCATTTACTCTGGCATCCAGTTTAAACACCATGCTCCCCCATTCACTTCCTGTTTAACAATCCACTAACTAATCCTAATACTGAGGGGATTTCTCATGAAATAGTTTTATTCCTGTTATGTGTTGTTTCAACTTAAATCTGTTCAAGTTTCATAGGCTTTGTTTGTTCACTGTATTCTGTCTTGGAATTCTGCAGACTTATCTAAAATATCTCAAATTTCTGTCATTGTGGCATTGTGCTGCCCCTCCTGGACAATTGTCCAATTTGCATGGTTTATTCCCTTCACAAAGATGAAGGTTGTTGTGCATTTCCTGGGCTTGGTGGGCTATGTTTTCTATCCACTTTTTGTCTTGCAGCCCATGTACTGAATTGGCTCACTTGCTTTCTTCTGTGATCCTTAAGTTTCTCCTTAGACAAACACCTGATTCAGCCTCCAGTTCTTCGATGTTGTGTCCCTGTCTCCAGGGACTTCGATGTTGTGGCCATTACAGAGACGTGGGTAGAACAGGGGCAGGAATGGCTGTTCCCTTCTCTCATCAGTTGGGGCGATTGAGAGTTATAAGGTTCCAGGGTTTAAATGTTTTAGTAGGGTCAGACATGGGGGTAAAAGAGGGGGAGGTGTGGCATTGCTTGTCAAGGATAGCATTACAGCGGTGGAAAGGACGATGGAGGAAGATTTGCCGTATGAGGTAGTTTGGGCTGAGGTTAGAAATAGGAAAGGTGAGGTCACCCTGTTAGGTGTTTTCTACAGGCCTCCCAATAGTCCGAGAGAAGTAGAGGATAGTATTGCGAGGATGATTCAGGAGAAGAGTGAAAGTAGCAGGGTGGTTGTTATGGGGGACTTTAACTTCCCAGATATTGACTGGGAAAGCTATAGCTCGAGTTCGTTAGATGGGTTGGTGTTTGTCCAATGTGTGCAGGAGGGTTTCCTACACAATATGTAGACAGGCCAACAAGAGGTGAGGCTATACTGGATTTGGTTCTAGGTAATGAACCAGGCCAGGTGTTAGACTTGGAGGTAGGTAGACTTCGGGGACAGTGACCACAACTCGGTGACTTTTACTTTAGTGATGGAGAGGGATAAGTGTGCACTGCAGGGCAAGAGCTATAGCTGGGGGCAGGGAAATTATGATGCGGTGAGGCATGACTTAGGATGCGTGGATTGGAAAAACAGGCTTCAGGAGAAGAACACTAATGATATGTGGAGATTGTTCAAGGAACACCTATTGAGTGTCCTTGATAAGTATGTACCAGTCAGGCAGGGAGTAAAGGGTCTTGTGAGGGAGCCGTGGTTTAATAGGGAATTGGAATCCCTTGTGAAAGGGAAGAGGGCGGCCTATGTAAGGATGAGGCGTGAAGGTTCAGTTGGGGCGATTGAGAGTTATAAGGTTGCCAGGAAGGATCTGAAGAGAGAGCTAAGAGCAGCGAGAAGGGGACATGAAATGTCCTTAGCTGGTAGGATTAGGGAAAACCCAAAGGCTTTCTATAGGTATGTCAGGAATAAAAGGATGACTAGGGTAGGTATCGGTCCAGTCAAGGATAGTAGTGGGAAGTTGTGCGTGGAGGCGGAGGAGATTGGTGAGACACTAAATCAATACTTTTCGTCAGTATTCACTCAGGAACGGGACTCTGTTGCTGGTGTGAATATTGAGTCACAAGTGATTAGAATGGATGGCCTTGAAGTATGTAGGGAGGAGGTTTTGGGAATACTGGAAAGGATGAAAATAGATAAGTCTCCTGGGCCTGATGGCATTTACCCTAGGATCCTCTGGGAAGCTAGGGAGGAGATAGCAGAGCCATTGGCCTTGATTTTTATGTCGTCATTGTTAATGGGAATAGTACCAGAAGACTGGAGGATAGCGAATGTGGTCCCCTTGTTCAAGAAGGGGAGTAGGGACAGCCCGAGTAACTATAGGCCAGTGAGTCTCACTTCTGTTGTGGGCAAAGTCTTAGAGAGAATTGTAAGGGATAAGATTTATGAACATCTGGATAGGAATAATGTGATCAAGGATAGTCAGCATGGTTTTGTGAAGGGCAGGTCATGCCTCACAAACCTTATTGAGTTCTTTGAGAAGGTGACTAAGGAGGTGGATGAGGGTAAAGCAGTAGATGTGGTGTATATGGATTTTAGCAAGGCGTTCGATAAGGTACCCCATGGTAGGCTAATGCAAAAACTACGGAGGTATGGCATTGAGGGTGCATGAGAGGTTTGGATTAGGAATTGGCTGGCTGGAAGGAGACAGAGGGTAGTAGTTGATGGACTAGGTTCATCTTGGAGTGCAGTTACTAGCGGTGTACCACAGGGATCTGTTTTGGGACCGTTGCTGTTTGTCATCTTTATAAATGATCTAGAGGAGGGGCTTGAAAGCTGGGTGAGCAAGTTTGCGGATGACACAAAGGTCGGTGGAGTTGTGGACAGTGAAGAAGGATGTGGCAGGTTACAGCGGGATATAGATAGGTTGCAGAGCTGGGCAGAAAGGTGGCAGATGGAATTCAATGTAGCTAAGTGTGAAGTCATTCACTTTGGTAGGAGTAACAAGAAGATGGATTGCTGGGCTAATGGTAGGCTACTTGGTAGTGTGGATGAG
Source organism: Hemiscyllium ocellatum (assembly GCF_020745735.1). Lineage (NCBI taxonomy): Eukaryota > Metazoa > Chordata > Chondrichthyes > Orectolobiformes > Hemiscylliidae > Hemiscyllium > Hemiscyllium ocellatum. The sequence continues at coordinate 72,069,985 of NC_083408.1, read as the reverse complement.
CAGAGGGATCTTGGTGTCCATGTACACAGATCTCTGAAAGTTGCCACCCAGGTAAATAGTGCTGTGAAGAAGGCATATGGTGTACTGGGCTTTATTGGTAGAGGAATTGAGTTCTGGAGTCCTGAGGTCATGTTGCAGTTGTATAAGACTCTGGTGCGGCCTCATCTGGAGTATTGTGTGCAGTTTTGGTCGCCATACTATAGGAAGGATGTGGAGGCATTGGAACGAGTGCAGAGGAGGTTTACCAGGATGTTGCCTGGCATGGTAGGAAGATCGTATGAGGAAAGGCTGAGGCACTTGGGCCTGTTCTCATTGGAGAAAAGAAGGTTTAGGGGAGATTTGATAGAGGTGTATAAGATGATTAGGGGTTTAGATAGGGTAGACACTGAGAACCTTTTACCGCTAATGGAGTCAGCTGTTACTAGGGGACACAGCTTTAAATTAAGGGGTGGTAGGTATAGGACAGATGTTAGGGGTAGATTCTTTACGCAGCGGGTTGTGAGTTCATGGAATGCCCTGCCAGTAGCAGTGGTGAACTCTCCCTCTTTATGGTCATTTAAGCAGGCATTGGATAGGCATATGGAAGTTATTGGGCTAGTGTAGGTTAGGTAGGATTTGGTTGGCGCAACATCGAGGGCCGAAGGGCCTGTACTGCGCTGTATTTTTCTATGTTCTATGTTCTACCTACTCATCTGTACTGAAATTTCCTGCTTCAAATCCTCACTAGCTTGTCAAAGGTATGACAATGCCTCATCGGAAACTCCAGCCATGAATTGGTTCTGCCTTCAGCACCTTGGTAATACAGTTTTCTGTTGACCTGTAGGTCATTTGTGAATGAATCCATGTTTTTCTCAGCCCTCCATTTTCTCCAATTAAATTATTAAATTTTTCCACATGTTGATATATGCATTAAATGCCTTCAGTATTTCTTCATACAATGTATTAAGTGCATTAACACCCTATCTTGCAACTACATTGCTCTGATGGCCCCTGCTGCATACAATAATGTATTGACCTGGTCTATTTGCCCTTCATTTGTCTAAGCATGAAGCTATTCTGCATCATGTAAACCTTTTCTTCCAAATCTCCCATTCCTGAATTTGGTGCAGTGCGCCTGAAATGGCACTGGGATTAGCCAGACAGGTTCAATAGAGGCATTTAAAAGAGGACTGGAATGGATTTTTGGATAGTTCTGGTGTGCAGGGTTCTGGGAAAAGCAGGAGATTGGCACTAGAGAAAAGAGTCAGTGCAGGTATGATTGGCCAAATAGCCTCCTTTTGCATTGTAATAATTGTGTGATTCACTGAATTGAGCTCTGGAGCTGCTCCTTCAACAACGGTGGAGCTTCTCCAGTTGTCTGCTAATTCAGTTGATTCTTACTGCTGTATGGTTTTTGGCTCCATTTTGCAGTCTACTGCTGTCTGGTGATGAGCGCCTGGTGAGACCTAAAAATTTTCTTTTTTCTCCATCTTGACGACATGTTTCACTTCAATAGTTACATTTGACGCCACTGCTTTTTGCTGCCTTTCCTGTTTCCAGCATTTTCGATCACATGTGTTCAACTGACTTTAATCTTCCAAATTCTGCTTTTTGAGTCTAAGGTACTTTCCTTTAAACTGTTCCTTTACAACTTGGTATATACACACATTCACTTAGATCGCTCTACACAATCATCTGAGACAGACATAATCAATGCATCATTCTACATTATCACCTTTATACATTCTGCTGGTGTCTCGTTACTCTATATCAGTAGCTTTATTAAAGCTGAGAGTTGTTGAGCCAGTCAGAGTGCAAAGATTCAACACAGGGAGAAAGTGAGGACTGCAGATGCTGGAGATCAGAGCTGAAAAATGTGTTGCTGGAAATGCGCAGCAGGTCAGGCAGCATCCAAGGAGCAGGAGAATCAACGTTTCGGGCATAAGCCCGATTCCTGAAGAAGGGCTTATGCCCGAAATGTCGAGTCTCCTGCTCCTTGGATGCTGCCTGACCTGCTGCGCTTTTCCAGCAATACATTTTTCAGCAAAGATTCAACACACTCAATAAAAGATAACACACTTGGCAATGTGGAACCTGTGTAGAGCAGTTGTTATCACAGTTAAAATGACTGAATAGACAACCACCTGTTGAAGGAGCAGCACTCCGAAAGCTAGTGCTCTCCAACAAACCCTTTGGACTATAACCTGGCATTGTGTGATTTTAACTGAATAGTTAAAATGTCACAACCACAGACATGTGCATATAACCAGAGGAGCTGCCCCTTCAATGCAGAAAATTGATGGGAAAGATTGGATTTTTGCCAGCTGAACAAGGAAATGAATGATCATTAGTCTCAAAGGTCAAATGTTTTCTACCAAATGCAGTCGATCAGCAGTAACAGTTACCACAGCAGCAACACTCACCACCATTACATTTCACAGAGAGGCAACATCACCCCAGGACACCAGATGACAACTCGCATGTGTACAGTTAGAAAACCAGAATGCTTTATACTTGTGTGTGCAATAAATATGCAGGAACAGATGAAAATAGGACAGTCTAGAATGGGCAAGCAGTTTTACTGTTCATGTGAGATGATTTTCTTAAGAGGCCATATATGTGAGTAACTTGCAAATCACAATGCAAACATTTTTAATTTTTTTAAAATTAGCACTGTTTTTCAGAAGAGTCATATTGAACTCTATGCTACTCTCTCCCCACCCCCACCCTCCCCTAGCTCATCTCTCCACGCTTCCGGCCCATTGCCTTTATTCCTGATGAAGGGCTTTTGCCCGAAACGTCGATTTCGCTGCTCGTTGGATGCTGCCTGAACTGCTGTGCTCTTCCAGCCCACTGATCCAGAATCTGGTTTCCAGCATCTGCAGTCATTGTTTTTACCATATTGGACTTGAGATGGTTGTTCCATTTCTCTCTCCACAGCTGCTGCCAGATCTGCTGAATTTCTCCAGAATGTTGCTTTATTTCAGATTTCCAGCATCTGCAGTATTTTATTTTTATTTCAATAAAGTCATGGTTTGGATAATCTTAACATAATTTGTTGAAAAACACAAAGCAAGTCTATATTGGAGAGAAAAGGCTGCAAATAGCGACGGGGGGTGGAGATAAAGTTCAAACAGTCCAAAATAAATACAGCAAAAAATTGGAAACATATAGCAATTTGCCAGAAAAACAAATGAACAGTGGCAAAAGTAGATGGAGAGTTTGCAACTGAACATATCATGGAGATCCCTAACCTTAAAATGTGGAAAGGAGACTTAAAACAGGTTACCTTAAAATACGTGATTATATATTCAAAGATAAAGAATCAGAAATAAATGGAAAAAGGATGGGGTTCTAAAATTCTTCAAGATTAGCAAAATTCCCATTTTTATTTTCAAGAATTATATTTACTGGGCAACTTGGAAATATTACTGTAACAATACTCTGATCAAAAAGGTCAATACAGCCTCCATGAAAAATGATACAGGCATTAGGACCATTTCAATAGTGAAAATGGACAACTTTTGGGCGATATAAGCATATCAAAATCTAGTCAAATAAAATGCCGGGAAAAGAAAACTGCTATAAACTAATTGATTAATTATTGTCAACCTTGTTGGATGTTTGTTTAACATGGTTTGAACTTATAATTATCAAGGTTAACTATCAAGTGTGGATCTTATGGATAACTGCATTGTTAGGATGCTGTCCTTTGGAGGATGTGTTCATATCCAAGCTTTAATCTTTATTTTCAGTGAGATCCTGTGGCACTGTTTAAAGAAAACCAAGAGGTTTTGGCCAATTTATTCACTGTTCAACAAATAGAATGACCATGTGGAATGTCAACAGCTCATTTTGCACACCACATTATTTTCCTTTCCATTTACTTGTTGTTGATTTAGTATTGTTGTTTTGTCCTAACATCCAAGTCAATTTCATATTCCAACAGAATTTAAGATTATTTTGCTCAACTTGATTATATTTTTAGTACATTGTCTCACCTATTCGCTTTAGTCAGACAGACTCAGAACTTTAATTTGATTTCTGAGGACATAGGACTATCTCGTTAAAATAACAGCAGGGCGTATACTTTGTAGAGCCAGCCAAGAGAACTCTATACACATGGAGGTATTCATGATGGGACTCACATAAATATACTATATGCTCAATGACAAAATGGATGTAGTTACATGAGGGGTTTCTGTTCAGTCACCACACTGATTTCATATTTCAGCATTACTATGAAAGCACATTTTCTGCTAGTTGCTTGTGCAACTTACACGCAAATTGGGAGGTGCAGAGCTCCTGGGAAATAAATAGCTAAACCGGTGGGACCTGAGGGAGAATAAAATAAGGTTGCATGACACAAATAGCCTCTATATAGACAGTGTAAAGTGGTGTCTGTGTAAATTGCATACAGTAATGTCACTGCACATCATAGCAACTAATTGCTTAAACAACTGTTGCTAATTGTTCAAACAACTTGTTCTGCAACAGTCAAGTACTCAAATTTCACCCAAGTAAGTGGAACTTCCAGCTGTCATTTGTCTATTTCAGACACAATCTATTAGTGTAACCTTATTTCTTTCCTTGGTCTCTTAAGAATGGCTGCTAAAACATACATTTGAATAAAAAGGTTTGGTTTCAAGCTCATTTTCCAATGTAAATCACTCCATATGTATCTATGCTTTGTTTAAATTCTACATTTGCCTGTACTGTCTAATGCGAAGCTTTGAAAGATTTTCCCCTTCTCTGTTTTAAATTCCTATGTGCACTTTTGTCCTGAATTTTGCCAACATAAACTAGTCACAAGCATTGCACTGTAAGGTGGCTTTGCAGGTGCTTTTTTTTATCCCCAGCAGAGTACCAACAGTAAATATTTTACCCTTTGATACCCACAACCTACATTCATTTTCTCCAAATTTTAGGCTCTTGCTGTCCTTCAGCTTCTGAATTCCACTTGTTCACAAATTTAAAATACAAGCTGTGGTTCTCTCAACTTTCTTTATGCCGTCTTCATCCACCATGGGCCTCCAAACTTTGTCCTTATGAAATGAAATACACTTTGCCTCCAGGCTCCCCACCTAGCTGTTGTGTTAAGACTTTCCCGCCCAACTCATGCAGCTGCTTCTCGTGTCCGCTGTAGCTGTAACCCTGTTCCAAAAGCAGCTATTGTTTTAAACACCCCACTATCCCTAACAGTTGCTTTAATTCAATGCAGATTGCTTACACTGAAATCTATTCCGTATGTTTCTTTGCTGCTGTGATGCTAAGACATACTCATGATCTTGCTACTCTCTTCAGTTACAAGGCTGTAATCTTTCCGGGCCCAGCGGTTGTATGTAATCTGATTAAAGGTGTATCTGCTGAGGTGAAGCCTGTCTTTACTTGGTTAAGAAAGAATACCTACATCCCCAAAGTTATAGGCTAGCATCACACCCACATTCAACAACTTGAAATGTTTAGAATAATTTTTAATATCTTAAATTTTGACACAGTTATTTGATTTTCTGAAAGAAAGTGACATATACATACACACATTCACAGAAAGAGTGGAAATGAGAAAGGAAATTAGACTAAATAAAAATTAACACTAAGATGTTAAAATCAGAACTCTAATTTAGCTGGCTGCCCTCCCCAGCCAGATGAGGCACATTTCCAATCGTGGACAAAATGCCAAGACCAATTTCTGTTTTTCACTCCTGCTAAACAACATAATACATGCTTTGCAGTTGGGACTACATAAACATGGATGTAGGTTTCCTCGCTGAGCGGGGAAGGTTCGTTTTCAGATGTTTCATCACCAAATTAGATAAGATCTTCAATAAACCTCCGGACGAAGCATTGCTGATGATTTCTGCTTTCTATATATATATTTGGGTTTCTTTGGGTCAGTGATATCATTTTCTGTAGTTATGTCATTTCCTGTGGTGATGTCATTTCCTGTTCTTTTTTCAGGGGGTGGTAAATCAGATCTAAGTCAATGTGTTTGTCAAATAGAAAGTCTGAAAATGAACCTTCCAGCTTAGCGAGCGAACCTATGTCCAAAACCTCAACCTGAGCTATAAATCTTCTCAAAACTTGCTAACTATATAAATATTTCTACTTGGTCTAGTATCTCCTATCCTCTAATTCCACTTTGGGTGAAGAACACACTTGAACTCATATGGAATTCAATTAATTAGAAATCAAAACCCAGAAATTCACACAGACCCAAAAACAGAATTCATTAGAATGTCCTCAAAAACAGCTAAGAATAGAAATAATTTCAACCCACCTCAATATCATGCCCAGAAGGAGCATCTTCAAGTTGTGTTTCATCAGCTAAAGGTTCTGTAACTCTGACCTCCATAAATTCTTCCACTGAATCCTGAAATTCTGGTGCTGTTCTCCGCCCGTATCGTTTCCCATCTTTGACATATTTTGGCTGTACCTCAGTAGAATCTGTGGGCATAAAGTACATTACAATCAGCATAATCATTTTAAATTGCATACACAATATCTTTAGAGGCTTTCAACTAACTCATCACGCTTATCTAATAAACTTCTGAGTCCTAGTTCCAATGTCCTGCCTGTGCTGACTTAATTAATGATAATCAGTCTGACCATATGAGTGCTACAACAGACCACAGTGCTTAGCATCCAAGTAGTGTGGTGTTTAGTATCCCTGATTGGGGAGATTGGGGTTCAATTCTCTGCTGGGGAGTAGTTAACATTTTGGGCCCTCCTGTGACGCAGTAGTAGTATCCCTACCCTTGCACTGAGATACCTGGGTTCAACTCCCATCTGCTCCAGGAGGTGTATAATAATAACTCTGAATAGATTGATTAGAAAATAAATGGGTAGACCACAGGGTCACTCATGATTGCTATGCAATGTCTCCTAATATAAGTGCATGTGTAAACTTTGGGTGAGGACAAATTGTAATTCTAATGGTTTAGAATGTGGAGTGAAACCAACTTTGGTTGCAATGAAACATCATTTAATAACTGTTGAACAGTTATTTATGAAATATGACATGGTGAACATGGAATTATTGGTAATAACGTTATCCATTAATTAAACTTTCTTTCCACATTTAAATCTATTCTAATCTAATACATAATCTACTGAGTTCAGAAGGATTTCGGGTTTTGGATTAGCATCATCAACACGTTTTTATATAGTCTCTTCAAAGTAATAAGTTGTTGCAGCATGCTTCACTGGAGCACTATAAAAAAAGCTTGATACCAAGCCACATTTGGAAATATTAGGTCAGATAACCAAACACTTGGTCTGACTGGTATGTTTTAAGAAACATTTTAGAATATGAAAGCAAGGTAGAGAGATTTAAGGGTTTAAGGAGAGAATTCCAGTGTTTAAGGCCTTGACAGCTGATGGGACAGCTGCCAATTGTTCAGCAATTAAAATTGGCAATGCTCACAGGGCGAGAATTGGAGGAATGCATATACCCCAGAAGATTGTGGGGCTGGAGGAGATTAGAGAGATAGGGAGGAGCGAGATCATTAAGTGGTTTGAAAACAAGGGTGAGAGTTGTAAAATCAAAGTGTTGATCAAACAGAAACCTGTGTAGTTCAGTGAGCACAAAGGTGATAGGTGATCCTGCCAGATTAGCCTGAAGTCTGGCAAGGAAGATAAACTGAAAATGTGGAGACATGAGGCTGAATTCAATTGCATCACACAGGGATCTGGCAAAGTGTAAGAAATCAAGAAGTACAGAATATCTGTCAGTGATTTCTTTTTAACGCAGCTTTTGTATTATGATATATTTTCTGCGCTTTGTAGTCAATTTAAAGGAACATTCCAAGCATACAATTAACTGATAGTGGAGTTGGGTGGCACAACAGAAGGAATTAGAGATGCTGAGATGTTCAAAAGGCTATGCCTTGTTTTAGTGATATCACTCAGGGTGTGCTATTGCACTCTGTTAGAGCAATCAGGAAAATATTCTTTCCTATTCTTTCCTATAAATAGAGGGACAAAGCCTGTAGGTGAAGTAAGAAGGCATGGTTGGAGATTGGCCATGATGTTAGCAGCAACAGGAGCTGAAGCATAGTATTAACATTGTGGTTTTAATGATTGCTGCAGGGCAGGGAAGGTTAACATTGCTCCTGACTAACCCATGTTCTTAAATGTGCATAACCCAACAGCCTTCACTCTGCCTTTTTACGCCTACTCCAGCACATTACTCCTCAACTAATGTACCTTACAGGTATACCCATCCCTCTGTGTCAATACATGTTTTCCATGCCCATCTGTTCATTTACCTTGATACTCACTTTCATCCTTACAGTAATTAGAGTTTAAATGATTTCAAGTTATTTGGTACTGCATCCAATAGTTCAACCACAATTATTCTTTTTTCTAAAGAATCCTCATCCTTATACGATGCCATGTCTCTACTTTGTAGTCACCTTCAAAAAATCATCTCCATCTATTCATTCAACATATAGCACAGGACATGAAGGAGAGGTAGAGAACTGGAGGTGACCCTACATTGTGTGGAAGTTGTATGGTGTATGTATGTGCAGACGTGCAGCAGCTAAAAAAATTCCATGAATACCCTATCAGTCTCCACTGTATAACTACCACTCTCATTTAAATCTACGGTTCAGACTACTCAAAGTCTGCATAGGCATCAATGAAAATTAGTGTGATCATTGCCCTTGAGACACCTCTCAACTGAAAGCTGTAGAGGAATCTTGGCACTGCCTGACCACTGGTGATGGGGAGGTGTGTGTCTCACAGCTACCTAGTGGCAAAACATCACCTCACGTACAATGTTCACTCATATTGATTTGATGTTGGCAACCAGCGAACAATGATCACATACTTAATCATCAAGGATCCAATAGGAGATGCCAGGAGGATATTAATTACTTCTCAGAGGAAGTCACTCACTCATGCATCAACTCAGATACTTACATTTTGGTGGGACCAGTGGGAAGATGGTTGTGTTTTTACACAGTGAGCAGCAGTAGAGCATAGAGACATGAACAACAGTGGAGATTTTAGTTGGGAGACTACGGGATGCTTAATGTGCATGCAGTAACTTAGGGCCATTAATTTTAAAAAGGTACTTTCAGAGCAGTAGCAAGGATATACTGGCCGTTTTCCATCTATGTATGCTTGCAAAGAGATGAGAAGAGTCGACCCTAAGCATAACAGGCATGATGTTGAAGTCTCTTGTGATGACATCTTAATCCATGCAAAGGAAAGTTACTGGTATAGTTCTTCACACACAGTAATCAAATGGGCTTATGCAGTCTTCAGCAATGATTTGTATCTCATGAGATAAACACTCCGAAAAGCAGGATAAATGATACCCTTAATCGTTTTTCACCCCACAATATTCCCCAGCAGATTGCTCGCAAGGAAATGTGATGGGCCATTAGATAATTGGTGGTGAAGGGGATTAGGAAGTGGGGATCCCATACAAGTGCATCCACTTTTCACCCATTCTCCTTTATCCCATGCAGTATTCCACAAGTTACTTTGTATCTCAATAGTCATGATATCTCCTGTACAGCACAGCTGGAGCGCTTTTGCCAGACTTTAATGAGCTTCAAAACCTAGAAGAACGTTGGCCAAGTGTGTCTTGACAGTCAGAGCAAAGATCTGCATATACTTCCACTGAAGACACAAGAGTTCTACCCTTGAAGCACAGAAGCATTAGGAAAATGAAGAATAAAGATTACTGGATACATACGGATATTTTTCACGTGTTTAGATCGGCAGGTTCTATTTTAAATTAAATAAATATTACTCCCACTACTTTCCCACTTTACTTATTTGTGGCTGCTGTCTAGCTAGTGGCATTTTCACTTGTGATAAATGTTCAGACATGAACTGATGCTGAGCAGTGGGAGGAGAGGGGATGTGACAATGCTGATTGGTCTTTTATCGTATTGCTTTATTTCAGTGCCACTGCCAGAGAGAAGTAGCTTTTGGACATAATGGCAAAATATTGTGGATGCTGAAAATCTGAAGAGGAGTTATATTGGACTTGAAGCAGTAACTCTGTTTTTCTCTCCAGAGATGATGCCAGACCTAATGAGCTTCTCCGGTGTTCTCTGAGTTTATTTTAGCGTTTGCATGGCTTTGTTGGATGAGTGCACTAGCTGAGCCCTACTGAACATTCCAATAAAAGGTATACTGGGTATCAAAGAGAGACACTGCTGCAAGTTGGCCGCATCACATTCTGTTACTTCCTCAAAACTGTCTGCAAAGAGACTCTAAGCTGCACTCAAGATTGAGGCTTTGACAGATAAGTTCAGCACATCATGATCATTATGAAAAATGATACTGGGCCTCAGATGCCCCAAGCAAGGAATGCTTTTCTGGAGAATCAAAGACAGAAGGGTTTTTGAATGAGAGAAATTCCTGGAGCACTGTAGCAACCTGGTCAGTCAAGGAGGAGTTCATGTGGCACATGTTTCCCTTTATAACCCTAGGCTTTGCGCTCATGTGCTCCTTCATTGAGACAGTAGTCAACTTGTTGGCGATTCATAAGTAGCACCATTCTGAGAGGACATAGGAGCAGCACACTGACATCCAAGGAAAAGTTGGAATCTAATGCCCTCCTTTATGGCAGGTTTGGTGGCAGATGGGGACCTCACCAACTTCTCATCCCTGCTGCGAATAAGTCTGGGACAGGAAGGCCCAGACAATCCAACACCAACTACAGTTGAGCCCTTAATTGGACAATTAATGCACATCACAAGGCACCATCTGTTGCCTTTGGTATTTACACAGTGGCTGGTGGGGGACTTACCATGGGGAAACCTGAAAACCCAACCTTGTCGAGTGACTTGCAAATTCACAAGATGTTTCCTCATTCAAAGGCATTCAGCTTGTGATCAGGGACTTGGCATCAGGAAGAGGGGTAGCCTGGTGAGAGATTGCTCTTATTGGCATCCCCTCTCCCCACCTACAATCCCTCATGCCATTACTCAGCTGTGCCTGAATCCTGTGCTCATGTTGGGCATGATTGTATTAGCACCGGCCATTGCGCCCCACACCATGATAAAACCCTACGACAGAAGTATTGATGCAGGAACAGTAACACGACATCGACGTAGGCCCTGGGCATGTCAGACAGCTGCAGATACAAGGCAGCAAGCTGCCATGAACTCACTGATAGCCATAAGAGGAGTACCCCAAAGGTCGGTGTAAACGTAAAGCAATACGTAAATGAACTGCATGGGTCACCTGGATGATGTTTTCCCATTTTGTCTGTTCAATTACTTTTCATGTAATCCTACCTCCTTGTGTTCTCAACTGGGCTTGTTGGTTAATAATACTGATATCAAAAAGATTGGTACAATGAACTCTCTCAGAATGCTATGTCATTTTTATTGGAGGCCTGGTTTTTCATGTAAATGAAAAACATTGCTGCAAACAAAAATCAATGAAGTAATGAATTGTATACTTGTCATGAAACACAAGGACAGTACAATCTGTTCAGGAAAGAAGAAGCCTTACAAGAAACACTCATTGCGGTGGATATAATAGACCACTTGTGAATGTAATCTATTTATCTGTTGTCCTTTATCTATCAGACAAAAGTGAGGTCTGCAGATGCTGGAAATCAGAGTTTAGGTCAGAATGGTGCTGGAAAAGTAGAGCAGGTCAGGCAGCATCCAAGGAGCAGGAAAATCGACATTTTGGGCAAAAGCCCTTCATCAGGAATAGAGGCAGAAAGCCTCCTGGCTAGAGAGATAAATTGGGGGATGGGGTGGGTGGGTGGGGATGGGGGAGCAGATAGGTGGGAAGGGAGATTGGTAGGTTTACCTATCACCTCCATCCCCACCCCCATTCACCTATTGTACTCTTTGCTACCTTCTTTCCCCCCCGCCCACCCCCATTTATCTCTCCACCCTGGAGGCTTCCTGCCTCTATTCCTGATGAAGGGCTTTTGCCAAAACATTGATTTTCCTGCTCCTCGGATGCTGCCTTTATCTATCAGTCAGCATTAAAAAATTCACATGATGCTGTTAACGAGTGTGACAATTCTATAGTGAAATGCATCTCTTAGTTCAAACTAGTTATGAAGTTTAACATGAAATAGGGGAAATCCATGACCTGCAAGTTCCCCTTTAAGCCACTGACCATGCTGATTTGGAAATCTAACACTGTTCATTCAGTGTCACTGAGTCAAATCCTGGAACTCCCTCCCTAATTGTGAACCTACAAAACATGGGAAGTAGTGGGTCCTGACGGCAGCTCACCCAGCACTTCTTAAAGGCAACTAGGATTGGGTAATAAAATGTTGGCCCAGCCAGCAGCACCCACCTCCCATGAGTATATAAAAAAAATTTGTTTCCATTTAGGAGATCATGAGTTCTACCAGTATAATTCTCATCTCAGATCATTAACAATGTTCACTGAGCAATATTACAATCTCAATTTCCTGCTGTGTCCACATACCTATGAAGTTCTTCTAGATTATCATATTCTTCCTGAAACAGGATAATTGATTTTGTTTTGATGATTGATTTGGAAACCTGTTTCATAAGAAATCTGTCCATTGTTTATCATGTTGTGTGACCTTTCTGTATTACTGCACACTCTAAGGTAGATTTGCTGCCACCATTCACCTTCAGTGTAGGGATCTACAGAACCTACTTGGTTCAATGTGGTTGAGGAAATCCACTTGGCAGCCTCAGAGAGTCGTAGAGATGTACAGCAAGGAAACAGACCCTTCGGTCCAACCCATCCATGCCGACCAGATATCCCAACCCAATCTAGTCCCACCTGCCAGCACCCAGCCCATATCCCTCCAAACCCCTCCTATTCATATACTCATCCAAATGCCTCTTAAATGTTGCAGTTGTACCAGCCTCCACCACTTCCTCTGGTAGCTCATTCCATAATCGTACCACTCTCTGTGTGAAAACGTTGCGCCTTAGGTCTCTTTTATACCTTTCCCCTCTCATCCTAAACCTATGCCCTCTAGTTCTGGACTCCCCGACCCCAGAGAAAAGACTTTGCCTATTTACTCTATTCATGCCCCTCATAATTTTGTAAACTTCTATAAGGTCACCCCTCAGCCTCCGACGCTCCAGGGAAAACAGCCCCAGCCTGTTCAGCCTCTCCCTATAGCTCAAATCCTTCAACCCTGGCAACATCCTTGTGAATCTTTTCTGAACCCTTTCAAGTTTCACAACATCTTTCCGATAGGGAGGAGACCAGAATTGCACACAATATTCCAACAGTGGCCGAACCAATGTCCTGTACAGCTGCAACATGACCTCCCAACTCCTGTACTCAATACTCTGACCAATAAAGGGAAGCTTACCAAATGCCTTCTTCACTATCCTATGTACCTGCGACTCCACTTTCAAGGAGCTATGAACCTGCACTTCAAGGTTTCTTTGTTCAGCAACACTCCCTAGGACCTTACCATTAAGTGTATAAGTCCTGCTAAGATTTGCTTTCCCAAAATGCAACACCTCGGATTTATCTTAGTTCAACTCCATCTGCCACTTCTCAGCCCATTGGCCCAACCGGTCAAGATCTTGTTGTAATCTACACAAGATGTAATTTAGTGTAAGACAGCAATGATGTACAAGTTACAAAGATGTGAGAAACAATGTTGCAGAAATGATGAGGAACATCCTAAAGTGTTCTCCCATCCAGTCTATATTACATAGTGGAAGGTGCTTAAGGTAATTTTCAGCAATAACCCTTCTGGATCCTTATACAACTCTTCCTGCCTAGTGTTTTTCACAACATTTACATTTATACATTTGTTTATATAATTCCTTTTACTACTCTGCCAATTCCCAGCAAGTCTCCAATGCCACAGATTCAGGTGATCCCGAGGATTTTTGCATTATCTTCTGACCTGGAAAATTTACGTGTTACTGTGTTGAAGCTTGTTGACACTGATTCAATTTCTGATTGTGTCAGGTCTGTAAGTCCCTTTAAACTGGAGAACTTTTAATTTTATATTTCTCTCATAGAAGCCCTGCTGATATTGGCAGTTTTGAGTTTTTCAGTATCTATCTTCTTGACTGTGTCCTGAATCTTTGGACCTTGACCATTCTTTCTCAGTTGTAGTTTTTATAGAATTGGACAAACTATTTCTTCAATTTAAATGGGCAGACTTTTATAATCAATCTGCTGGTCAATCTGTGCTGAAGTGTGTAGACTCATAACCTCAACTTTTTGCTTAACTGAGATGCTTTCATTTGCTCTCGGTGACTATAATAATGGTGAACAAAAATACTTGCTTCCTCAGTCACATGTCTCTGGTCAAATCTTGCCAACTGTGGCCTTAATAAATGATTCACATTTCTTTAACAGATTACTGAATTAATCCTGTCCATTTAATGGTTTTCACTAGATGATCCCTACTGCCTGCAGTTGAAATAAATGCTTCCTGCCTTTACTGCAATTTGGTAGTGAACCTTTTTTTTTTACAGCTTCAACAATCTTCCAGCTTGTTTCTTCCATTGGACCTTACCTACTTCAACTTCTGAAATACTCCTTTATTGCTTAAGTTTTGGATTTATGGCATTCCTGCTCTGCGACCTAATTTTAAATTAGTTTTGTAGCCCTTGATTTCTGTTACTGTAGCTATGCCTTATGGTGCCTACTTATTATGTTAGAGCTATTCCTCATCAACTGAGTACTTTTGTTACTTTGCACTGACCCAACCTGTGCCATTTTTTATAACTTTCCCTTATCTACCAGGGATTTTACCTTGACTCACCGAACTTCTGATGTCCATTCATTGCCCAACTAAGCCCAACTCAAGATCACTCCTACAGATAACCATTGTTTGCTCTAATCTGTAACTACTTTGGAGCAATTAAAATGCCAATTTCAAGGAAATCCTAAATCTCTTGCAGCAGCATGTCCATTAGAGCAGCTTCTCCCTTGTTCAATCTTGCCACGAGCTTCTCTTCAGTCAGATTTGTGAATGTTCAGCCCTTTCAGACAATCTGCATGAGTAATGTCCTTAAAGATACGACTGAAGAAACCTTCAGACCTCCACTACTGCCAGTGTTGCATGAGATAGCTAAATGGGATCTAAATTGCTTTCCACCACATTGAATGGGCGATCCATGTCACTGCTCATTGTGTTGGACAAGCTCTCCACATTACTGCTCCCTATAAGATAGATTTGTTGCCACTATCCTCTTTCAGATCAGGAATCTTCAGGGCCTGCTTATTCTTGTATTTAACAAGAAGAGGTTGTTGTTTCATATAAAATGTGATTTATTGCATGATAATAACTATATCCAAGTTATACTGATGCACAGGTAGTTCTCCTATAACACCATAATTGTGTTCCAGTGAAACCTCACTTAATAAAAAAATCACTTAATAGAAATAATGAGGCCTATGGGAAAGGTGGGATATGGGGCAGACCAGCAACAAATATCACTCATGATCACTCAAAAATCACCTAAAACTCCACCACAAAATATCGCATAGCCTGAATGGAAGTATAAATCATATTTATCAACAAAAGTTTGAGTTATGAAAATAGGTTGGATAGACTGGGACTTTCTTCACTGGAGCGTAGGATGTTGAGGGGTGACTGTAGCCAAGTTTATAAAATCATGAGGGGCATAGATAAGGTGAATAGAAAGGGTCTTTTTCCTCGGGTAGGGAGTTCAAAACTCAGGGGGCATAGTTTTAAGGTAAGAGGAGAGAGATTTTTAAAAAGACATGAGGAGCAACCTTTTTTACACAGAGTGGTTTGGGTGCAGAATGTGTGTGGAATGAACTTCCAGAATAAGTGGTGGATGCAGGTACAGTTACAACATTTAAAAGCCATTTGGAGAAGTACATGAATAGAACAAGTTTGGAGAGATATGGGCCAAATGCATGCAAGTGGAACTAGATTAGCTTGGGAATATAGTCAGCATGGACTAGTGGGACTAAAGGGTCTGTATGACTCTATGAACAAAAAGTAAATTTAACAACATACATTTAAAAAATATTGTTAATGCAGAGACAGAGAGTCATCATAGTGCATAAGGTAGACTCCCTCAATCCTGTTAAGCGAGCTATATCACATATTCTCTCCTTATGCTCAAAAAGCTTGATAATATCTGGCTTCTCTTCCAGTATTATAGCCTTTCTTTTGTGTTCACCGCCTGCAATTTTATCTCCTGACGCTTTTTACTAACATTCTTGTCACTGTGCCCCTCCATTTTTTCAAAAATATGGGTAATCTAGGAGTAGTGTACCTTTCACAGGAAGCTGCTCAATGTATCTCTCTCAGAAAGGTGCTCTCCATACAATACCTCTCACAGAAAGCTGTTGTCAGAACATGCACAGAATGGCACAAAGACCGGCGCATGAGCAGAACACACGAGTCTTTGGCGCATGAAATGATCACCATTGGAATGGCGTGATTGTGAACAGAGGTAAGCTTTCTCAAAAATACCATTCCTTAATTAACTCTGCGACATTATAAGCAAATCACGCTGCCAGAATGTGCTTTATCCAAGAACTACCTGCAGTAGACATTGGTAGAGACTGTGAGGAAGACCTTCAGGTCCTGAGCTGTTCTCCCACCAAGAACAAACAGCAAAACCCATTAGCATTATAAATTCCAAATCCAAGCTAAAGAAATTTTACACCTAGTTGTGGAGTTTCTGTCTGCCCTCTTTGAAACATACATTCTTTTATCTACAGGAGATATTGTCCTTACCCAATTCTGAAAGCTCAGGTGCAGGTTACCATTTCCAAGGATTCCCTGGAAATAAATTGGATTATATTTGAGTTTAATCAACCAATATTTTACAGTTTAGTGGCTTAGTGGCACAGGACATTGATATGTTTTCAAGTTGTTTGTCCTAGACCTTGTGAGATTTGTTCACCACTTAAACCAGGCCCTGAGGAAAGACGGCCACTCCTCAATCTATTTAAATCACATTAATCAGACAGGTTAATTATCAGTAAATAATGGGAAACAATGTATCATGGTATTATCGTTAGACTATTAATCTAGAAACTCAGCGAAGGTTCTGGGTTTGAATCCCATCAAGGCAGATGGTGGAATTTAAATTCAATAAAAACTGTATCTGGAACTAAGAATCTACTGATGGCCATGAAATCATTCTGAAACCCATCTGGCTCAGAAATGTCCCTCAGGGTCTACAGCGATGTGGTTCACTCTCAAGTGCCCTCTGTAATGGCCCAGCAAGCCATTCAGTTGATTCAATTGCTTCGAAGGCTCAACAAAGAAATGAAACTGGACAGGCCACCTGGTATTGACCGAGGTATCAGAAATGATAATGGCAGAAAAAGGCCTGTCGACCCTGCAAAGTCCTTCTTACTAACATCTGGGGGCTAGTGCCAAAATTGGGAGAGCTGTTTCACAGACTAGTCAAGCAACAGACTGACATAGTCATAATCACAGAATTATACTTTACTGACAACATCCCAGACACCACCATCACTATCCCTGGATATGTCCTGTTCCACCGGCAGGACTGTTCCAACAGAGGTGGCATCACAGTGGTATACAGTCCGAAAGGAGTTGCTCTGGGAGTTCTCGACATTGATTCCGGATCTCATGACGTCTCAAGGCTTTATGTTAATCATGGGAAAGAAGAGCTCTTGTTGTTTACCACATTCTGCCCTTCCTTGGCTGAAGGATCTGTACTCCTCCACGTTGAGTACCACTCAGAGGAGGCACTGGGGGCAGCAAGTGCGCAAAATGTACTCTGCATGGGGGATTTCAATGTCCATCACCAAGAGTGGCAAGCAGCACTGATCGAGCTAATCGAGCCCTAAAGAACATAACTGCTAGACTGAGTCCGCAGCTGGTTGCGAGGAAACCAACAAGAGGGAAAAACATATGTCAGCTCTTCCGTATCAATCTGCTGGCTGCAGATGCGGCTGTCCATGACAGTATTAGTAACAGTGACCATCATACGGTCATTGTGGAGACAGAGTCCCATCTTCATATTAGGAATACCCTCCATCATGTTGTCTGATAATATATGACAGACTTTGAACAGATCCAGCACAGTTGCCTCACAGGGATCCGGGTTCGATTCCCACCTCAGGTGACTGAATGTGTGGAGTTTGCATATTCTCCCCATGTCTGTGTGGGTTTCTTCCGGGTGCTCCGGTTTCCTCCCACAGTCCAAAAATGTGCAGGTCAGGTTAAATGGCCATGCTAAATTGCCTATAGTGTTAGGTGCATTAGGGGTC
Source organism: Hemiscyllium ocellatum (assembly GCF_020745735.1). NCBI lineage: Eukaryota > Metazoa > Chordata > Chondrichthyes > Orectolobiformes > Hemiscylliidae > Hemiscyllium > Hemiscyllium ocellatum. The sequence continues at coordinate 72,051,820 of NC_083408.1, read as the reverse complement.
AGAGGGAAATGGGTCTGGATGGGTTACTCTTCTGAGGGTTGGTGTGGACCTGTGAGCCAAAATGGTCTGTTTCCACACTGTAGGGAACTTAATCTAACCAGACCTAGCAACTGAAGATGGGCGTCCATGAGGAGCTGTGGGCCATCAACAGCATTAGAACTGCAACACAATCTGCAAACTCATGGCCCACATATCCCCACTCAACCGATAGCATCAAGCCAGGGGATCAAGCCTGGTTTATTGGAGAGTGCAGGAGGGCATGCCAGGAGCAGCACCAGGCATACCTAAAAATGATGTGTCAACCTGGTGAAGCCACCAAACTAGGCTATTTGCATCCCAAAAGTAGTAAGTGATTAAGTGATAGATAGAGCTAGGTGAGTTCACAACCAATGGGTCAGAACGAAGCTGTGTAGTCCTGCCATATCCAGTCATGAATGGTGGTGGACAATCAAACTACTCACTGCAGAAGAAGGCTCCACAAATATCCCCATCCCCAATAACTGAATAGCCTAACATATCAGTCCAAAAGATAAGGCTGAAGCATTTGCAGCAATCTTCAGCCTGAAGAGCGACTGGATCATCCATTTCAGCTTCCTCCAGTGGTCCCTAGCATCACAGATACCAGCTTTCTGCCAATTCAGTTCCATCCATGTGATATCAAGAAATGGTTGGAGACACTAGATACCACAAAAGCTATGGGCCCTGACACAGCATCTGGCAATAATATTAAGACTGCTCTAGATTTTGCCACTCCTTTAGCCAAGCTGTTCCAGTACAGTTACAACACTGGCATTCACCTGACAATGTTGAAAACTGCCCATTTAGGTACTGTATACAATAAGCAGGGCAATTCCAACCGAGCCAATCACAGTCCCATCAGTTTACTCTTTATTGACCATAAAGTAATGGAAGATATAATCAACAGTGCTATTAAGCTGCACCTGCTCAGTGACTCCCAGTTTGGGTTCTGCCAGGGCCACTCAGATCCTGAACTCACTGCAGCCTTGGTTCAAACATGGACAAAAGAACTGAATCCTAGAGGTGAGGTGTGAGTGACTGCCCTTGACATCAAGGTTACATTCAATTGAGTGTGACAATAAGGAGCCATAACAAAACTGGAATCAGTGTGTATCAAGGGGCAAACTCTTCACTTGTCGGAGTCATTACTGGCACGTAGGAACATGGTTGTAGTTGCTGGAGGTCAGTCATCTCAGCTCCAGGACATCTCTACAGGAGTTCCTCAGGACATTGTCCTAGGCCCAATCATTTCCAGCTGCTGGATCAATGACCCTTCCCATTATCATAAGGTCAGAAATTGGAAGGTTTGCCAATGATTAAACAACGTTCAGCACCATTCATGACTCCTCAAATATTTAAGCAGTCCATGTTTAAATGCAACAAGAAAATATTCAGGCTTGGCTGACAAGTGGCAAGTAACATTTGCACCTCACAAATGCCAGGTAATTACCATCTCTAGTAAGTGACGATCTAACCATCATCCCTTGACAATCAATGGTGTTACCATCACTGAATCCCTATTATCAATATCCTTACAGTGACCATTGACCAGAAATTCAATTCGACTCACCGCATAAACACAGTGGCTACAAGAGCACGTCAGAGGCTAGAAACGCAGCAGTGAGTAATTCACCTCCTGATTTCCCACAATTGCCTGTCCACCATCTACTGCCAGTAATGTGATGGAATACTTCCCAGTTGCCTGGATGACTGCAGCTCCAACAACACTCAAGAAGTTTGACATCATCCAGGGCAAAGCCTTCAGCTTGATTGGCACTACATCTATAAACAACCACTTCCTCTACTACTGATGCTCAGTAGCAGCAGTGTGTACAATCTACAGGATGCACTGACCTCCTGATTTGAAAATATTTCACTGTTCCTTCACTGTTGCTGGGTCAGAATCCTCAAATTCCCTCCCTAAGTGTATTGTAGCTCAACCATGTAGATTGCAGCGGTTCAAGAAGACAGCTCACCACCATAGGCAACTAGGGACAGCCAACAAATGCTGGTCAGCCAGTTACATCCACATTCCATGAGTGATTAAAAAACAAATGATGCCACAGAGTACAAAGGACCTATTTAATATGACTGAACATCTCTTGAAAGTGTACTCGGTTCTGAGTTTCTGTTGTGAGCTGTACAGAAACAACCGATCATTAACCAATGGATCTACTAGTTACAGCAGGATTTTAATACTGTAGTTAACAACTCTGGATATGGGAATGTCTTTTCATTTTTAATCAGGTGCTTCTCAACAGCTGCTGTACCAAGCCTCAGGTTTTCTTGACCCAGTATTATACCGGGAATGTACTTTCAAAGTTGGTTTTGTACTAGCCCACTTGAGGTGCTTGACATTCTTGTCCAGTGCCACAAATCAGGTGAATTACCCTTCACACTATTTCAAATAATCCAGATTCTCATGTCATGGATTTCAGCTAACAGGGTGTTCATTATCAGAATGACTTCCTCTTTAGCATACACAATGACAGGTTAAAGGCCAGTGCTCTCCTTCCTTCAAGCTCCTTTTCCTTTTTGCCATAAACTCACTTCATAGCTTGTTCATGGAGACTGTATGTTGGATAGAGCAATTCTTCAATTATTGGATGGGTACATGAATAGGAAAGGTTTAGAGGGATAAGGGCAAAGTGCTGGCAAATGGGACTAGATTAATTTAGGATATCTGGTCAGCATGGATGATTTGGACCGAAGGGTCTGTTTCTGTGCTGTACATCTCTAATGACTCTGTGACGTGTCTCGGAGTTCTGAACAACAAACAATGACTATTTGGAAATACTGTATTTCACAACTGACCTATGTTATGATTCTGCATTTATTGAAGATGAACCAAAGTGTCTTGCTACTTTTTTTCACACAATTCTAGGGGACTGTGCTCAAGCTGAAATTAGCATTAACCTAGATTTCAGTGACTGAAATTAATTCGTAACCAGTCAATACTCTTGAGCCATACAAACTTATAATATGATACTTTGGGACACTGACCATCATATCCCATTATTCAAGATGTTGCTAGAGAGTATTAGCTACCTGGTTGATTATCCCAGCAACACAAAGCAACAAAAGGAGTACTGCAATATTTTCAGAATGGTCCCCAAGGCTACAAAGCCAGTCATGGATGAACACAGTAAATAAAAATCTTTAACCTCTCCCTTTCTGCTTCTAGTGACAATGCAAAATTTATTCCCTTTTGGCAGTGAATATTTATATCATTACTCCAAATCCCTTTTTAAATTTAAAATACTTTCATTTGATGTTCCACTCAATTCTTCTGTTCTGGTGATTGTAAGTGTGTAGGAAACAAAAAACACATTCTGTATGATACATTATCCACATTGCCAATCAAGTTTCCATATCCTTAAAAATTCTTTATAATATGTTAATTAGGCATCTATTAATAAAGTGGATTCTGGATAAACCTGTGATCAAAGAATTTGCTCCAAGCTGCAATTTTTACTCTCTCCTTTCACCTGCACATCCAGCACAACTAATTGAGCATGTTAGAAGGATTCAGCTTTATCTGTGGTGAAACACCCTCCCTTGGGGCTATTGTTATGGTCTAAAGCAGGCTCAAGCCGCACGATTGAAGTACTCCATTGATTGCCCTAGCCGTGGTTCAGAAAGAAACCACAATACTGACCTCTTATATCAAAATATTGCATTTTGAGCAGTTGAGAAATGTATTTTTATAGCCTTGAATGAAAGTGAAAGAGGTGTAACTTTACAGAGACATGAATGATGGTATGAAGTGTACAAATGGTAAAATGCAAGTGTAATATATTTATGACAGCATACCAGAGGGTACAGATTCAAACTAGCTAAAGACAAATGTAAGAAAAAATGAAGCAGACCTTCTCTTACAGAAAGAGTGATCGAAACATGGAACAGATTTCTGTGTAGATTAACAAGAGCAAAACTATGGAATCATTTAAGGTGAGAGTGAAAGATTTATAAGGGACCTAAGGGGCAACATTTTCAAACAGAGGATGGCGCGGGGTTGGAATGAAGGAGGTGGTGGTACAATTCCAGCATTTAAAAAGCATCTGGATGAATATATAAATAGGAAGGGTTTAGAGAGATATGGGCCAGCTACTGGCAAGTGGGACTAGATTAGGTAAGGATATCTGATCGGCAGAGACAAGTTGGACTGAAGAGCCTGTTTCCGTGCTGTACAACTCTATGACTCTATTTATAAAATAGTTAGGTTTGAGTCAAGGGGATCTAAAAGATCTTTCTAGATGACACAAGATGGTCTAATGTTTTTTCTTCTCTCTATGAAAATTGTGATCTAAAAGAATACTATTTAAGTTCATTCGGTATAAATTCAGATATTAACTGCCTGGTGACCTCAAAAACAAAATAAAAATTTCGGCTCTCTTTATTTGAATCTTACTTTAGATCATTTGGCTTTGTATTCAGGAGAACTAGACAATTCAATGTTTGTTTTTAGAACTAGGATAGCTAGGCAGGAAAGCATGGAATGCAGTATGTGCATAACCATTTGTACATTGAGAAAATTTTATTTATAGAGGCACACATTGCATATCAAACACCACCTCCCACCACCAAATCCTGTGTACTCCTTTGAAGCAAATTAATCAAATCAAATAAAACTTAAAAACGTTATAGGTGACAGTCGCTTAAAGGTATTGGTAATAAAAAAAATCACATGAAATATAAAAGTTGAATTAAAATATTGCTGTCTGGAGAGAGAATGTAATTCAGCATCTGAGTCCAGACAGCATGGATCCTCTCCAGGGTTACCCAGGCATGGGCAGAACGGTAGAAGTAAAGCAGACAGTTGAGTTTAAACAAGACCTCAAAGGCCTGCTCCCACGGAGCTATCCACGGCCATTTTTATCCAGGAGGTAATCCAGCATTTTGCGTGTCTCTACTTTCCCCCTCCCTCCATAGTTGCACTAGGTGACCAAAGATTAAAAGGATGGGGCTGAACTGCTGAAAAAAATTAAGTAGCAGCCCCCTCAAAAAATAGAAGAGGTGTAAATGTGCACAACCTGTGTACACATGAAATACAAACCCTTCAGGCCTCAAAATAACACAGGTGGTGATCTTTATCATCCATTGCACCATACTGCTGTGAGTGCTACCCACTTATGGGGTGTGTGTGTGTGTGTGTGTGTGTGTGTGTGTGTGTGTGTGTGTGTGTGTGTGTGTGTGTGTGTGTGTGTGTGTTTTGGGGGGTGTTCTATTTTGTATGGACAGCAGTTTGACCATGGACATGTCCAGACAGCTGATGAGGGTGAAGAAGTAGAGGGTATGCAGTAGCAGCTCATACAGAAATCCCCACACAACCAATGAATTGGCACAGAGGGAATTTCCTCAAAAATACTCAGGTTGGTAAATGGGTTTGCAAGGGAGAGTTTGAGGCCCCAGCCAATGCATAGTTTGGTCCAAATGAGAATCTGTTCAGCCTGGAATCTGCTCCAATATATTCTTTGAAAAACCAAATTTAAATTAAACCAAATTAAATGTTTACAATCCCTTACGGAAGTATTGTAAAAGCAAAATTAATTTAATTTAAAATTGTCATTCTGGGTGGCGGTAATACACACATGCCCTTACGCAGTCCATCAGCTGTGAAAGGCCTTAACTATGCCAGTTGACACCATGAGCTACCTTTCCAAAGACACCTGGGTGTGGAACTGCTGCTATATATGCATATAACGGCACATATATGAATTTCCAATTAATACTCACTATCTGAATAGACATAACACTAAATTTATAGATAATTAACATTTCATATCTCTTGAGAAGTCAAAATAATTTAAGCAGCATCTACAGATTATGACACACATCAGACACAGATGGGACAGGAATCCAGACCTTTTAGCTCAGAGGTAGGGACATTGCTATTTCCATATGTGTACCTGAGAAGTCAAATTTCCAGAGCAAAGCTTTGGCAACTTACATTCACTTTCATGTACAGTTAATCTAAATAAGTGTAATTCTTATTTTTCTCTGATTAAATTGTTTCTAATATCTTAAAACCTTCAACTCCATCCCACAATTCAAAATCACTGATGACTTGGAATATACTTATAAGTGTGTAGTTTCATGTTTTAAATTTCCTGGCAAAAGTACAAGTGTGAAAGATTCCTGAGCATGGTTCCCAGGGTTAATCTGAAGTAGCCTGGTTATCCTAGAGATGAGAAAAAGAGGTGGATTTGGGTAACGAGGGCTGATCGATTGGATTTTAATGGAATCAGGGAGATTTGCAGTCCTTTAGATATGGCAACAAAGGCCCAATTCTGGGATTCCCAGAACTGCAATTTTCATCAGTGAGGGATAAGGGAGAAGGCTGGGTCAGTCTGTGGCCTCACTTCCTGCTCTTCCAATATGTCCAGCTCCATTTGCAGAGAGAGACATTTCCTAGTGTATTATAATCAGAAGCCTTTTGAATGGTATATTTGAAAGGACTTACCCATGCCCCACTGCCAACCTAGTCACTTCTACCCATCTTTAGTAGCCTTCTGATACTCTCCATGTTACCTGTTGCACGTCCATGATCATTCACCCTGTTACTCTCTGCACAGAGGCAATGAACCCAATAGTAACAAAGGCATGAACTGGAAAACCTTGTATGAATATCAGCCATGTATAATTTTCTAGGAAAACTAAACTGCTTTAACTGTAGCTCTCTAAAGTGTTAAAAATCAACTAATCTTTGAAGTAATAATAGCAGAAAACACTTGCTAGCCATTTATCTGGTGTAAATAGACTGAACAATTAACAAAACAGAGCTGAGAAAGAGCTATCAATTAAGCACAGCTTCCCCTTTGTCACAGATTCATAGAGTATTACAACTCAGAAACAGGCTCTTCAGCCCAGCATGCCTATGCTGACCAACAAACACCAAACTACTCTAATCCCATTTACCTGCACTTAGTTCACTACCTACAACGTGTTAGCATTTTAAGTATTCATCCAGATGCTTCTCAAATGTTGTGAGAGTATCTTCCTGTACCACTCTCCCAACTATTTCAACAGATTAATTGATGTCTTGGTTCTCAACCATGAACATATAATGTGGCATGGTGTCACACTTGGCAACTCCTGTGGCTGCATCCAAACTGTTTCGGAGGGTGGAGGCCAGACTCCTGCTAGCTCCTGACCCTAAAATGAAATCTCCACCTTTGCAAGCGCAGAAGAATAAACTGGTCCTTTTCTGAGTGGCAGCCAGTGAATAGCGGATCACCACAGTGCTTGGATCAATACATTATACATATATTAGTGAGTTACGTGAGGAAACTAAGTATAATGTCTCCGAGTTTGCAGATGACAAAATCAGGTAGGGAATGAACCATGAAGGGCATGCAGCAATGCAGAAATAAAGGCTAACATTCCATTTGCTTTCCCAATTACCCATTAAATTCAGATGCGAGCTTTTTGTGATTCATGGACAGAAACTCCAAAATCCCTCTGTTCTGTAGTTTTCTGCAGTCTTCGTTTAAATATTATTCAGCTTATCTATTCTTCCTGCCAAAGTACAAAACTTCACATTTCCCACATTATACTCCATCTGCCAAGTTCTGCCCACTCGCTTCACCTGTTCTATAGCCCTTTGCAGATTCTTTGTGTCATCCCAACCACTGCCTTCCCACCCATGTTTGTCATCTACTAACTTGGCTGCAATATATTCATTGTCGTCATCCAGAGCATCAATATATCCATGGGGCACTCCACTAGTTAGAGGTTGCCATCCTGTAAATGCACCCCCCCATCCCAACTCTCTGTCATCTATTAGTTAGCCAATCCTCTTTCTGTGCTAATATACTACCTCCAACACCATAGGCTTTTATCTTATTAAATAGTCTAATGTCTGGTAGCTTATCAAACATGTTCTGAAATTCCAATGATGTTACACCCACGCTTTCCCTTTATCTATTCTCCTCGAAGAATTCTAGTAAAATTCGCATGCATAATTTCCCCTTTGTGAAGCCATGCTGACACTGCTTAACCATCTTATGTATTTCTAAATACTCTGCGATTACATTCTTTATAATCAACTCTTAACATTTTCCCAATAGCAGACATTAAGCTGACTGGCCTACAGTTACTTGTCTTTTCATCTCCTTTCCTTTTTAAGTAAAGACATTACACCGGCAGGTTTCTAATCCTCTGTGACTTTTCCTGAATCTAAGGACTTATGGAAGATTACTCCCAGTGTATTTATACCTCTGTGGCTACTTTGTTTAATGTCTTAGAGCATCCCATCAGGTCCAGGGGACTTATTGTTCTTTTCCCATTAATTTCCCTATGACTTTTTTTCTAGTAATTGTTACTGTAGTTAATTTTCTCTATTCCTTTTGCCCATTGAATATTTAGTAACTTTGGAATGTCATTAGAATCCTCAAATGTCTGTGTTTTCTTCACAGATCTTTAATCTTTCATGATATGTGGGCATCACACAGGCAAGGCCAGTATTAAATTGCCCAACCTTAATTGCCTTTGAAATTGCTGCTTCCATGCTGTGCAGCTCAATGACTCTCTGACATTTAACAGTTAACTACATTGCAGTGTGTCTGATGCCTATGTATGACACTTAATGGTAAGGTCCTAGGGAGTGTTGCTGAACAAAGAGACCTTGGAGTGTAGGTTCATAGCTCCTTGAAAGTGGAATCGCAGGTAGATAGGATAGTGAAGAAGGCGTTTGGTATGCTTTCTTTTATTGATCAGAATATTGAGTACAGGAGTTGGGAGGTCATGTTGCAGCTGTACAGGACATTGCTTAGGCACTGTTGGAATATTGCATGCAATTCTGGTCTCCTTCCTATTGGAAAGATGTGAAACTTGAAAGGGTTCAGAAAAGATTTACAAGGATGTTGCCAGAGTTGGAGGATTTGAGCTATAGGAGAGGCTGAACAGGCTGGGGCGGTTTTCCCTGGAGCGTCGGAGGCTGAGGGGTGACCTTATACAGGTTTACAAAATTATGAGGGGCATGGTTAGGGTAAATAGGGTAAATAGGCAAAGTCTTTTCCCTGGTGTGGGGAGTCCAGAAATAGAGGGCATAGTTTTAGGGTGAGAGGGGAAAGATATAAAAGAGACTAAGGGGCAATGTTTTCACACAGAGGGTAGTACGTGTATGGAATGAGCTGCCAGAGGAAGTGGTGGAGGCTGGTACAATTGCAATATTTAAGAGGCATTTGGATGAGTATATGAATAGGAAGGTTTTGGAGTGAAATGGGCCGGGTGCTGACAGGTGGGACTAGATGGGGTTGGTATATATGGTCAGAATGGACAGGTTGGACCGAAGGGTCTGTTTCCATGCTGTACATCTCTATGACTCTATGACACTCCCAAGTATGCATGGCAGATTTTCTTCCCTACAGAATATTAGTAAATGTGATTAGTTTTGTGATGATTGCTGATTGTGATGATCATATAATCACTATTAATATTTTTAAAAGATTTTAAAATTGAAATAAAATTGCATCAGATGCCAAGCACAATTTGAACACACTGACTTTCTGGAAAACTAAACCAATAATTATATTGCCTCTTGCCCACTGTCCCTCCCATGGCTTTGGTTATTATCAAGATTTAGTTTACTTACAAATACTAACCTGCTTCAGTGAAATAATTGCTCCAATCCTATGTGAATGGATGACAGTTTCAATAACTTGCAATAACAGATTGTCCTTTTATTATAGTTTCAAATTTGTTGGAACAAACGAATAGAATTACAGGTTTCCGCATCAGATAACATAATTTTCTCAGTATCAATGAATGGCAGTGGTTTTTTAAGTTTATTTCCATCCATCTGAAGGAATGCAAAGTATTTTCTAACAATATTGCATAGAATTAGAGGCCTGTGCATAGTGTAGGCTGGGTGAATGGCTATGTAATATTCAAAGGGTTCGTAGATCAAGCATGAGTAATGTGAGGGACATGAATGATACATGGGCATAAAGGTGGCATGCGTTGTTGGCATGGTAATCTGAGAGGGCATGGGTAAGATTAATGGTGGTTTTAAACAATACTGGGAGCTGAGATCCTGATTGCGAGAATGGAAGCTGTCCTTTATATGGCACAGCTCCGCACTCACACACACACATTATGGACTCAAGTGTGGTGTGGAAACTTCAGTGTGAAAAGATAAAAATGGCACAGAGAGTCACATGTATGTCAGGTGTGCAGTTTGGGAGCTGTGAAGATGCACAGTTTGGTTTTCCCAGTCCCAGAGGAAAATTTGGTCCCATCCCACATGTTCCATATATGAAAAATGATGTGTGGAATTTCAGAACATACATAGTTTCAACAATATGGCACACTCTGAGAAGAGAAGGAAGGCAGGAGCTGAAGAAAATTGCAATTACCAGGGAAATGGGGCTCAGGAACATAGTTCTTTGAAAGTGGAGGCACAGATAGACAGGCTGGTTAAGAAGCATGCTTGCTTTCATTGTTCAGTCCATTGAATTTCGGAGTTGGGGTGTCATTTTGTGGTTGTACTGGACAATGGTGGATTTCTCTGTATAGTTCTAGTCACCCTGCTATAGGAAGGACATTATTAAATTGGAGAGGGCTCAGAAAGGCTGTTGCTGGGATTGGAGGGTTTGAATTATAAAGAGAGACTGGATATACTTGGACCTTTCTTTACTGGAGTGTAGGAGGTTGAGGGGTGACTTATAAAGGTTTGTAAAATCATGAGGGGCATAGATAAGGTGAATAGTAATGATCTTTTCCCTAGAGCAGGGGAATTCAAACTAGAGGGCATATTTTTAAGGTGAGAGGAGAAAGATTTGAAAGGGAGTACAGTTACAGCATTTAAAAAGACATTTAGACAGGTACATGAATAGGGAAGGTTTACAGGGATATGGGTCAAATGCATGCAAGTAGGACTAATTTAGTTTGGGAAACTTGGTCAGCATGAACAAGTTGGACCGAAGGGTCTGATTATGTGCTACATAATTTTAATTTTACAAAAACCCCTTGATTCAGAGAAGATTTTATTAGATAGCAATTTAACTCAATGCGAAGAACATTACTGTGCAGGAACAAACCCTTCTGCCCTCCGAGTCTGTGCCATCTATTTTCGCTAAATCTGCCATCTATTTTCTAAGGATCTGTATCTCTTTCATGTATCATTCATGTATCTATCTAGCTACATCTTAAATGACGCTATCATCCCCACCCCTGCCACCTCCGCTGGCAACGCATTCCTGACACCCACCACTTTCCACGTATATCTCCCCTAAACTTTTTCCCTTTCACATTTAACTCATGACATCTATTAGTTGAGTCCTCCACTCTGGGAAACAAGTTTCTTGCTGTCCACCCTGTCTACACCTCCTACGATTTTGTAGACCTCATTCAGGTCCTCTCTCAACCACCTTCTTTGCAATGAAAATAATCCTAATCTACTCAACCTTTCCTCATAGCTAGCAACCCCTATATCAGGCAACATCCTGGTGAACCTCTTCTGCACCCTCTCCAAAACATCCACACCCTTTTGGTAATGTGGTAACCAGAATTGTACGCAGTATTCCAAATGTGGCTGAATCAAAGTCTTATACAATTGGAACATGACCTGCCAACTCATGTACTCAATATCCTGCCAGAAGCACCTATATACAGGGACATTTAGTTGCCAATCATGCTCTTCCCTCAACCAAGTCACACTAATAGCAATAATGTCATACTCCCATGTACTAATCAAAGCCCTAAGTTCATCTGCCTTACCTACTATACTTCTTGAATTAAAACAAATGCACCTCAGACCACCATACCCTCTGTGTTCATCTGTCACTTCCTGCTTACTCTTCCCCTTAGTCATGCTAACTTCATTATTTGGTTCCTCACAGGCTTTAGATATGTCCTGCTTTCTGTCCACTAACCTCCTCATTTGGTTCCCATCCCCCTGCCTCATTAGTTTAAACCCTCCCCAACAGCAATAGCAAACGCACCCCCAAAGACATGAGTTCCAGTCCGGCCCAGGTGTAGACCATCCAATATGTAATAGTCAACTTCCCCCAGAACCAGTTCCAATGTCTGAAAAATCTGAATCCTTTCTTCCTGCACCACCTCTCAAGCCACGCATTCATTCTGAATGTTCTATCATTCCTAGTCTGACTCGCACGTGGCACTGGTTGCAATCCTGAGATTACCAGCTCTGAGGTCCTACTTTTTAACTTGGTTCCTAACTCCCTAAATTGTTCATGTAGGACCCCATCCTGATTTTTATCTATACCACTGGGGCTGATATGCACCACGACAACTGGCTGTTCACCCTCCACCTTGAGAATTTTCTGCAGTTGATCCAAGACACACCTGACCCGTGAGGCAACATACCGTTCAGGAGCTTCATTTTCAACCACAGAAACGCCTATCTACTCCCCCTGCAATGTAATCCCCTATGACTATAGCCCTTCCACTGTTTTTCCTGCCCTTCTGTACAGCAGAGCCAGCCACGGTGCCATGAACCTGGCTACTGGTGCCTTCCCCTGGTGAGCCATCTCCCTCAACAGTATCCTGTATTCAAAAAGGGAGGGAGGAAGATGTTAGAAAGCAGTATTAAAAACATTTTTCAGGGCATTTAAGAAAAGTTCAAGGTAATTAGGGATGGAAAATAGTAAATAATTAATCAATAAATGTTGGTCTTGGCACCAATATATATTGCAGTTCATGTTTAAAAGAGATTGGTGAAATAATTTTGTGACATTGTAATTCAACAATTACATTACTTATTGGTTATTGCCATTTTTGAAAAATTCTTTTCTACTGCAGGAGGTACATCTGTATTCTGATGGAGTGACCAAAGAGGAATAATTTCAAACAAGGGAGGAAAATATTCTTAAATATAAATTGTGTTTGCGGTGCTGAGCTATGTAAAAGCACTGGCACAATGCTGAGCCATTTAAAGTTTAAATATCCTTTCGTTTTTTTGAAATACAAAAGGCAAAAATGATATGGAACTGCAGCATTTGTTTCTGTTAGCTCAAGAGAATGCAACATTCAATGTACTGAAAAACTAATGGAGCTGATAAGCCTTATGATCACTATGAATGTATGAACTATAAGTGTCACTGAAGGCACAGGTTTTCATGCATTGATGAGTTTTGTAGAATTGGAATATGGTGCACATATGAGCTAGATAATAATGTCACATCTTGAGGCACACTATGAGTACTGTATGAAGTCTTTGTGTAGAAACCAGAATATAAAATTTCAGTAGCTTTCACAACTAACAGCTGGACAGTATTAACAACAGAAAGCTTCATGACTGTAATTTGCCATTATACTGAGATTTGGAGGTTTTGACCTGTAGTTTTAGAAACCAAAAATATAATACAATGACAGAGCAGAAAATCTGGCTGAAAAGTGAAATAACGGAAAGACAGGGCCTTGCAGGCATGATAATGCAAGCAATATTATCCTTGCTAATCACCACAATATGTTACATGAGAATTTGGCAATTATTTTTCCTCATACTTCACAGATAACCACAAACAACGACTTTTCTTCAGGTAGGGTGGAGTGTACTATTCAGGCTGCAGACAAACTAGTTACACAATACCATCACAGCACCATGGCAATAAAAACACTTAAAACGAAACAAATAATTCCAGGTTGAATGACACCAGCTGATACGGTCTTGTAAAACACTTTGGAATTTGTTATATGACATGTTCACAATGAGCAAGGGTGGGCCGTAATAGCTGCACTTTCATTTAACTCAACAATAAGACAACCTTAAGCCCAAATACTTCAACTTCGAGATGAGTAGTAACAACTAACTGAGGACATCTTACTATTGCTTTCCACTTTAAACGGATGGGTCTGCTGAGGGCAGACTTAATTTCAAATATTTATTCAATTGCAACTGTTCTCCAAACACACCTCTGCACTGCAACTCCTTATGGAAATGGACAAATCACTAAATTCAAGGCTGATATTTGAAAGTCTCTGAAACCTTACATGAAATCAAACAATCCTGACATAATTGCCATACCCCTGTTTACTACCTCTTTATTAAACCCATCCATAAACACATGATTTATTTCACCTACTGTCCAGATCACTGCAAAATCAAAGCTTCTGCAACTTACATTGATGGTTACAATTGACCAGAAACTCAACTGTGCTAGTTATGTAAGTACTGTGACTACCACAGCAGACCAGAGTCTAGGCCTTTGCAACAAAGTGACTCACCTTTTGACTCCCTAAGTCCACAAGTCAGGAATGTGATGGAGTACTCCCCAGTTGCTTGGATAAGTGCAGCCCCAATAACACTTGAGAAGCCTAACCTTATTCAGGACAAAGCAGCCACTTGGTTGGCACCACATCCATAACATCCCTCCCTTCACAACTGATACTCAATAGCAGCAGTGTGCACTATCTACAAAACACACTACACAAGAAATTAACCGACATACCTCAGATAGCACCTTCCAAACTATGACCAGCATCGTAGAATTCCCAACAGTGTGAAAATAGGCCATTCGGCCCATTAAGTCTGCAGTGACTCTCTGTACAGCACCCCACCAGACCCAATCCATGTAAATCCACATATACTATGGCAAATCCACCTAGCCTGCACATCCCTGGATGTTACAGGGCAATTTACCATGACCAATCTACCTCACCTGCACATCTTTGTCTGTGGGAGGAAACCGGGGCACCTGGTGGAACCCTATGCAGACATGGGGAGAACATGCAACTACACACTACAATCGCCCAAGGCTGGAATCGAACTGGATCCTTCAGGCTGCTGAGGCAGCAGTGCTAACCACTGAGCCACTGTGCTACCCCTACCAGATCAACTAGAAGAGAAATGGCAACAGATACATAGGAATATCACCACTTGCAAATTACCCTTCAAACCACTTGTCATCCTGACTTGGAAATACATCAGTGTTCCTTCTGTGTTGCTGGATTAAAATCTTTGAATTCCCTCCCTAATGGCATTGTAGTGTACCTACACCAAATGGACTGTAGCAGTAGAAAAAGGCAGCTCATCAACATCTACTCAAAGGCAACTAGGAATGGGAAATAAATGCTGACCCAACCACCGGCACCCACATTCCATGAATGAACACAATAAAATGTGAAAAGCTAGAAAAATGCCACAGAACAGTAATTGTTTTTTGCAAAGGCATTAATAACAATGTTTGAAGATTTTAAATGAGACCCTGTGCAGTTGTTTTTGCAGAACTATCCATTGCTTTTTATCATTTTCGGTGAGTATAACAAAAATTAGAGAGCTTAAAGAAATATATCAATAATTTATTTTTAGTAATTACACTAATAATATTTAAACAGTTAACCAATATAATCGTACCGGCTTAAATGCATACCTTTTAACCAATACTTACATCCTATATATAATCAGGCAGAAGCTTTATGAAAGGCAAATTATGTTGACACAATTCTTAGGAGTTCTTTTGAAGCAGAATGCATTGTGGATAAAGGAGAACCTGTGGATGTACTGTGTTTAGAAAGATAGAAGGCATTTGACACAGTTGTGGCATAGGAGTAGCATGTGGGAAAGAATAGAAAACAGGCTTGTTAACAGCAAGTGGAGAATAGGGAATAGATGGGGCTTCTTCTGGTTGGCAAGGTACAATGAATGGTGTGCCAAAGAGATTAGGATTAGTTCTGGGCATCAGCTTTTTACAAATTATATAAATAAATTTGATGAAGGGACTGAAACCACAGTTACTAAATTTTCTGATGACACAAAGATAATTAGGAAAATAACTTATGAAGAGTATATAAGAAGGCTGAATGGGTGTCTTGTAGGTGACTTCCTCCTCAACCTGTTGTGAGATGATATTATATATCTTTGGAATAGGTGGACTTGAACCCAAATCTCCTGGCACAGAGATAGTGACTCTACTACTCTGCAAATTGCATCCTAATACAAATAAAATGTAATGTGGGAAACTGAATCTGTCCATTTTGGATCAGGAATAAAAAGGAAGTATATTATCTAAATGGTGAAAGATTGCAGAGTTCTAAGTTGCAGATAGACAGAACATAGAACATTACAGTGCAGTACAAGCCCTTTGGCTGTGCCACCCTGTGGTACCAATCTGAAGCCCATCTAAGCTACACTATTCCATTCTCATCCATATGCCTATCCAATGACCATTTAAATGCCTGTAAAGTTGGTGAGTTGCAGGCAGTGCGTTCCATACCCCTACTACTCTCTGAATAAAGAAACTACCTCTGACATCTGTCCTATATCTATCACCCCTCAATTTGAAGCTATACTCCCTCATGCTAGCCATCACCATATAACGAAAAAGGCTCTCACTGTCCACTCAATCTAACCCTCTGATTATTTTATATGTCTCAATTAAGTAACTTCTCAACCTTCTTTTTAATGAAAACAGCCTCAAATCTTTCAATCTTTTCTTGTACGACCTTCTCTCCATACCAGGCAACATCCTAGTAAATCTCCTCTGAACCCTCACTCCCACGCTTCCGTATTTTGGGCAATCATCTGCCGTAGGGAACCTTATCAAATGCCTTACTGAAATCCATATACACCACATCAATGGCTTTATCCTCATCCACCTGTTTGGTCACCTTCTCAAATAACTCAATAAAGTTTGTGAGGCACAACCTACCCTTCACAAAACTGTTTTTGACTATCCTCAATCAACTTATTCCTTTCTAGATGATTATAATTCCTATCTCTTACAACCTTTTCCAATACTTTATCCACAACTGAAGTAAGGCTCACTGGTCTATAATTACCAGGGTTGTCTCTACTCCCCTTCTTGAACAAGGGAACAACATTTGCTATCATCCAGTCTTCTGATACTATTCCTGTAGACAGTGACAACATAAAGATCAAAGCCAAAGGCTTGACAATCTCCTCCCTGACTTTCCAGAGAATCTGAGGATAAATCGCATCTGACCCAAGGGATTTATCTATTTTCATGCTTTCCAAAAGTCCTAACACCTTCTCCTTGTGAACCTCAATCCTATCTAGTCTAGTATGTTGTTTATCAGTATGTTCCTTGACAACATTGTCTTTTTCCAGTATGAATACTGACGAAAAATATTCATTTAGCGCTTTCCCTATCTCCTCTGGCTCCATGCACAACTTGCCACGGCTGTCCTAATCTTACTGTAGTCATTCTTTTATGCCTTATTTACCTATAGATCTGATAGTCCTGCATGAACTGCAAAAAATAGAATGCTGGTACATTAAACAATGATAGAATATTATTGTATATTGTGAGGAGAATTGAAGATTATTCTTCAGTCACACAGGGCACTGATGAGACAGATTCTTGATCATTTTCAGCCTTTTTTTATCAGGGTGGACAGAAATGTGGAATAATCCAATCAGCCATGATCTTACTGAAAGGTGGAGGAGGCTTGAGGGGCCAAGTAGCTTGCTCCTGCTCCTAATTTGTATGCTCACATGTGAATATTGCCTGTGTAGTATTATTCAGTGGATTAATTACATTTAGTTTAACCAACACATTAGCTACAACGGTCAATTATCCATTTGTCATTTGTAATGTTTCAAAATACATGAAAGGCCAAAAAAATCTAGAATTTGTTAAAACAAATGGTGCTGAAAGCAGAAAGGTCACTAAGCCCTGTGATTGAATATGAATTAAAGAAGGAAGTCAAGAAGGAGATAATGAAGCCTTGCGACATAATCTTCCAGAAGGTTTGAAAACAAGAATTTTGCCAAAATACTGGAGAGCAGAGAGGATTATATTCATGATAAAGAAGAGGAAAAGGAATTAGCCAAATAATAGAGGCCAACAAGTTTTACTTTAGTTCTAAGTAAATGTCCAGAGTCCATAATATATCAACACTTATGCTAATCAGGGACAAGGATCATGATTTTGAAAGGGTACTTTTAATTACTTGAATTGAATATCTTGAAGACGTTAGAGTATATATGTTAAAAAAATTGTTGCTATGGAGGTTGTACACATAGACTTCAAGAAAATATGATATCACATTAAACAGCCAAAACACACTAACTTGTTGTTCTTGGAACAGATGAGGCCAAGGTGGGACATATTAGACATTTACAAAATTTTGAAAAGTAAACAAAGAAGTTGCTTGCATTGTTGAACAATTGATAACAAAGAGATGTATTATCATAAGTAATGGGTGTTGAAATATTTTCATTCAACAGGGCATTAGAACATTAGAACAGGGGCGTTCTGTCCTTGTTAAGGTTGGAGGGGTGGGGTCTGAGGGCGGAGGTGCGGGATGTGGACAAGATGCGTTGGAGGGCATCTTTAACCACGTGGGAAGGGAAATTGCGGTCTCTAAAGAAGGAGGCCATCTGGTGTGTTCTGTGGTGGAACTGGTCCTCCTGGGAGCAGATACAGTGGAGGCTGAGGAATTGGGAATACGGGATGGCATTTTTGCAAGAGGTAGGGTGGGAAGAGGTGCAATCCAGGTAGCTGTGGGAGTCGGTGGGTTTGTAAAAAATGTCAATGTCAAGTCGGTCGGCATTAATGGTGATGGAGAGGTCCAGGAAGGGGAGGGAGGTGTCATAGATGGTCCAGGTAAATTTAAGGTCAGGGTGGAATGTGTTGGTGAAGTTGATGAATTGCTCAACCTCCTCGCGGGAGCACAAGGTAGCGCCAATGCAGTCATCAATGTAGCGGAGGAAGAGGTGGGGAGTGGTGCCAGTGTAATTACGGAAGATCGAATGTTCTATTTAGCCAACAAAGAGACAGGCATAGCTGGGGCCCATACGTGTGCCCATGGCTACCCCTTTGGTCTGGACGAAATCACAGCTGTCCACTCAAACTAACACAAAAGCATCACTGCTCAGCTCATTTTTCTGTACAGTTGTCTGGCTATAGTGAAGGGATATCTTTATGATAAGGAGGTCTACTTTCAATCAGAATGTGACCATAAATTATACAAGCATTACAATCCAGGCTGAGCATTCCTTCATACAACCTAAGTGCAGACCCTGTAACAGCTATTTCATTAAAAAAACTGCCACAATTTTTACAATTATGCCTTTAGGGTAAAAAACACTTGCCTACAGAGAACATTAAAACATCTAATAGTCATAATGTGCAACTGAAAAATATATTTTGTTCATGACATCTGACATTTTGAAGGCAATGTAGTTACAAATTGCACTTAAATCATTCATATGAGAGATTACAACCCATGATTTCACTGCACATGAAAATTTGTATGCATCATACTAAGATGTATTGTATATCTCTAAAGTTACAGACTCTTTCTTCCACTTACCTAGTGCTTGATAACCATCATCTCCTGAGAAATTCCCTTCAATAGTAGTCGACAAGGTAAAAATCAATGCTTCTTTAAACTGTTCAAAATGTACCTGCAAAAAATATAGCAAAGTGTCAAATTGATAAATTAAAAGCAAAACCCAACTACACATATTTGTAAAGTATAGATCTGAGAATGTTACAAAGTGATGATATACAAAACTGACACATTCAAACTCTTGTCCACTTCTCTGATATTTAAGTTGACTATAAAATTGTCTTTGAGATTAAATATTCTACCAGATTTAATTTTGGCAATAAGGATGTGTGTGTGTGCATTTGCTCATGTGTGCACACAGAAAGGTGAGTAAATATGGCAACATTTCTGTTTTGCAAAGATCCTCAAAACATTTGTTTTACTTTTCATCTTACCACCATGCATTTAGTACCTCTACATTTCCATTACTTACTAATCTTTCATTTTAAAACAACACCAGAGTATCCAAAACACTTGTGAGAAAAATGAGAAGTGTCCAGTCAGCAGAGTTTCTTTAGAAACTTGATTGTCTTTAGTTACAGTGAAAAAAATAAATTGATCAAAATTAAATTGATGCTTTACATTATATATTCATAGTGGCTAAAATACATTAATATTTTTTGCAGAGCAAACTTAGCAGGTTGTATGGCCCATTTCTTAATGTTGAATGATGCCTAGCAGATATCTAGAAATTAATAACCAGAAAGAAAGGCTCAAAGTACCATTAAATCGAGATCAAGTCTTTTCAAAAGAGTATAGCATTACTGTTAAAAAGACAATACTTTGGTCTCAAATTATGCCAATGTCCTAAAGCTGTGTAGAAGTATTTGAGGACTGGGAAATAACCCAATGATTGCAAGAATCCCTTGTACTGAAATAAATTCATCTTTATTAAAAATTTGTTCATGAGTTGAGGCTGTTGCTGTCTAGGCAAGCATTTGTTAACCATCCCTAATTGCACAGATGGCAGTTAGAAGTCAGCTTTATTAGAGTCATAAAGATGTACAGCATGTAAACAGCTGTACCAATTCGGCCATACCAACCAGATTTCCCAACCCAATCTAGTCCCACCTGCCAGCGCCCGGCCCATATCCCTCCAAACCCTTCCTATTCATATACCCATCCAAATGCCTTTTAAATGTTGCAATTGTACCAGCCTCCACCACTTCCTCTGGCAGCTAATTCCATACACGTACCACCCTCTGCGTGAAAAAGTTGCCCCTTAGGTCTCTTTTATATCTTTCCCCTCTCACCCTAAACCTATGACCTTTAGTTCTGGACTCTCCCACCCTGGGGAAAAGACTTTGTCTATTTATCCTATCCATGCCCCTCATGATTTTATAAACCTCTAGAAGGTCACCCATCAACCTCTGATGCTCCAGGGAAAACAGCCCCAGCCTGTTCAACCTCTCCCTATAGCTTAAATCCTCCAACCCTGGAAACATTCTTGTAAATCTTTTCTGAATCCTTTCAAGTTTCACAACATCTTTCTGATAGGAAGGAGACCAGAAATGCATAAAATATTCCAAAAGTGGCATAACTAATGTCCTGTACAGCTACAACATGACCTCCCAACTCCTGTACTCAATATTCTGACCAATAAAGGAAAGCATACCAAATGCCTTCTTCACTATCCTATCTACCTGCGATTCCACTTTCAAGGAGCTATGAACCTGCACACCAAGGTCTCTTTGTTCAGCAACACTCCCACGATCTTACCATTAAGTGTATAAGTCCTGCTAAGATTTGCTTTCCCAAAATGCAGCACCACACATTTATCTAAATTGAACTCCATCTGCCACTTCTCAGCCCATTGGCCCATCTGATCAAGATCCCATTGTAATTTGTGGTAACCTTCTTCGCTGTCCACTACACCTCCAATTTTGGTGTCAGCAACAAAGTTACTAACTATACCTCGTATGTCCACATCTAAATCATTTATATAAATGATGAAAAGTAGTGGACCCAGCACCGATCCTTGTGGCACTCCACTGGTCACAGGCCTCCAGTCTGAAAAACAACCTTCCACCACCACCCTCTGTCTTCTACTTTTGAGCCAGTTCTCTATCCAAATGGCAAGTTCTCCCTGTATTCAGTGAAATCTAACTTTGCTCACCAGTCTCCCTTTGCAGCTCCACACAAAGGCTGACTTGCTGATTTTTGAGGAGCCCTATTCTCTCCCTAGTTACCCTTTTGTCCTTAAAGTATTTGTCCTTAATGTATTCTCCTTAATTCTATTTGCCAAAGCTATTTCATGTCGCCTTTTTGCCTTCCTGGTTTCTCTCTTAAGTATACTCTTATCACCTTTATACTCTTCTAAGGATTCACTCGATCTATCCTGTCTATACCTGACATATGCATCCTTCTTTTTCTTAACCAAACCCTCAATTTCTTTAGTCATCCAGCATTCCCTACATCTATCAGCCTTTTCTTTCACCCTAATAGGAATATACTTTCTCTGGATTCTCGTTATCTCATTTCTGAAGGCTTCCCATTTTCCAGCCGTCCCTTTACCTGCGAACATCTGCACCCAGTCAGCTTTTGAAAGTTCTTGCCTAATATCGTTAAAATTGGCCTTTCTCCAATTTAGAACTTCAACTTTTAGATCTGTCTATCGTTTCCATTTTATCCTATTTTAAAACGAATAGAATTATGGTCGCTGGCCCCAAAGTGCTCCCCCATTGACATCTCAGTCACCTGCCTTGCCTTATTTACCAAGAGTAGGTCACCTTCTCTATTAGATGCATCCACATACTGAATCAGAAAACTGTCTTGCACACATTTAACAAATTCCTCTTCATCTAAACCCTTAACACAATGGCAGTCCCAGTCTATGTTTGGAAAGTTAAAATCCCCGACCATAACCACCCTATTATTCTTACAGACAATTGAGATCTCCTTACAAACTCGTTTCTCAATTTCCCTCTGACTATTAGGGGGTCTATAATACAATCCCAATAAAGTGATCATCCCTTTCTTATTTCTCAGTTCCACCCAAATGACTTCTTTGGATTATTTCTGCGAATATCCTCCTTATGTACACCTGTAATGCTATCCCTTATCAAAAACATCACTCTCCCTCCTCTCTTGCCTCCCTCTCTGTCCTTCCTGTAGCATTTGCATCCTGGAACATTAAGCCACCAGTCCTGTCCAACCCTGAGCCACATTTCTGTAATTGCTATGATATCCCAGTCCCATGTTCCTAACCATGCCCTTAGTTTTGGGGTCAGGAATCATATGAGGCCAGGCAAGGTAGGGACAGCAGATTTCCTTCCTAAAGGACATCCCTGAAACAGATGGGTTGTCACCAAAATTGACAGTGGTTATATGGTCACAATTAAGCTACTTTTGCCCCATAACAATAACCCGGATCTCTGGATTAAAAGCTAAGTAACATTACCATTATGCCACCATTAATTAGTTAATTAGTTACTTAATTGTTGATCTATATTAAAAGCAAATGGCTCTGGAAATAGTGGTCATCCTTAAGTATTCTACAGAATCTGGAACATTCCTATGAATCAAAGGTGTCTAATATAGCCTCACTATTTAAAAAGTGAGCTAGAGAGAAAACAGAATTATAAGCTGGTTAGCCTGACCTCAATAATGGGGAATATGCTAGGGACTATTATAAAATATTTAACAGCAGACTACTTGGAAAACCATGACAGGATTGGACAGAGTCAGTATAGATTTACAAAAGTGAAATCATGCTAGACAAATCTACTGGAATTGTTCAAAGGTGCAAATAAAAGAGTTAATGGGGGGAGGGGGGGGGTGGAGCCAGTGGATTAAGTTTATTGGATTTCTTGAAGACTTTCAATAAGATTTCTGATAACAATTAACATACAAAATTAAAGTGTATGGGACCAGGGGTTGCTTATTGTGATGAATAGTGAACTGGCTGGCAGACAGGAAACAAAGAGCAGGAATAAATGGTCTTTTTCTAAAAAGCAGGATGTGACTTGTTGGGTACCACAAGCATCAGTGCTTAGACCAGCTATTTCAAGAGAAATTGATGACCTAGATGACAGAACTAATTGTAATATCTCCACATTTGCATACAACACAAAACTGGGTGGAACAATGCACTGAGAGAGGATGCAGAAAAGCTTCAGTGTAATTTGGACACTTTGGCCGAGTAGGCAAATGCATGACAGATAAAGTACAATGTAGAATAAATGTGAAATTATCCAACATGTAGTGAAAAAAACCAGGAAGGCAGTTTATTATCTGAACAGTGATAAATTGAGAAAGGTGGAGATAGAGCGTGAGATAGATTGGGAAAGATGGAGGTATTATATGACATGCAGTCCTTGTACACCAGTTGCTGAAGGTCAGCATGCAGGTGCAACAAGCAGTAAAGAAGCCAAATGGTGAGGTCAGGCTAACTTTCCTGTAATTCTTTGTTTTCTCTCTAGCTCCTTTTTAAAAATAATGACGGGATTCAAGTAACAGGAGCAGGGATGTTTTGCTGCAATTGTACAGGGACTTCGTAAGACCATACCCAGAATACTGTCTGCAGTGTTGGTTCCTTACCCAAGGAAACATGTTCTGGCTATTAAGGGATTGCAACACAGGTTTATTAGACTGATTCCTGGGAATGGAACGACTCCTGCTCTTATTTTCTATGCTTCTAAAATAAACTAATGATCGAGAAGGCAGTTCCATGAAATACATGTTTTATTTGAACATTGCTGCAATGTGGATCAAATTACTATTCCGTTCCCAGTGGATCAAGACGGCAATGACATGCGTTTGATTTTCTGAATTCAATTTGCAACTCTATGTCCTGAAAAAGTATAGGACACAGTAAAGGCTAGGTGCAATGCAGCTACCACTTGTAAATGACCTGTTTAGGAATTCACCTTTCATTTTTCTCAGAGCAAAAACCCTCCACCACATACTGGAGGTGAAACTGTTGAAGAATCATCAGAGAAATTATTGCTGATTACTGTGCAAAAGGATTTTACAAAAATACTGCTCAACTTCAATAATATAAAGTTCTGAAGAAGTCACTGGACCTGAAACTTTAACTCTGCTTTCTCTCCATAGATGCTGCCAGACCTATTGAGCTTTTCCAGCAATTTCAGTTTTTGTTTCCACAGTTCTTTCATTTTTAACAAATAAAAATTACATTGTGTTTGTGAGGAGGAATTTACACTAGATAGGTACGCATGGATATAGTTTCCAAATTTTGACTCAGAGGATAGTAATATTTTTGTCACTTGCTTTTAAATGTTGGGTACAACAGTCTATTTTGCACAAGAATAGAAACAGCCTGACACAAATAATGATCAAACAAAGCAAAACTGTCCTGAATACCATGGAGGGCCGTTCACTATCATTGCAGCTTCTTTAAAACATAACATGTGCAGCTGCTTTGTTGCGATAACAGGAACCTGACAAATTAATGAAAAAACTGGAGTTTGATCAGAATCATGTCAGTTGTGTGCTGTGTAAGATACTAAACACGGACTGAACCAAAAGGTTTACATCTTCATATGATGGTTAAAGGAACTGAAATACAGTAATCACCTGCATATTTTGATTACTGAGTAATTATCTGCCTAAAGTTGTGAGCAGTATTTGAAGCGAAAGAACATCACTGGATCCCTCTGTCATTTGACAAGACTTGGTTATTTTTAGATTGCAAACTGCCTTTCATTGGAGACCCAATATTTTGCACCACCTCCTCAGAATGCAATGAATACAACATTTTATTATCAAGCATTAGGACTTCCTTAAACCATTTAACAGTTCAGTAAAGCAAAGCCTCAGCTTTTAATCTAGGTTACAGACCACTAACAAGGTCAACCAACAGGGCACAGCCTATGACATCAAATCACTGATCCAATCTTCTTCAGAGACGACAACAGATGTTGCATGACCAGGGAAAAGAAAATACTTCAGCCATATGCCCTGCCTTCAAAACAAGGGGAAACATTCCCACTGTGTATTTCTATTTATTGAAAAGGAATACCTATTGTTGGACAAAATCAGACCATCTCCTGGGCTTTCCAGTGTGTAATTCTGTGTATTCACTGTGTAATATATTCAGAGTGGCCGTATCACCAAAACGTGAGTCTGAAGCAGGCAGCTGCACAGTGACAGATGGCTCCTTTCTCAACTATGAGCAATTTCATGAGCAACATTTCTAAATAAACTCAAGTACATTACCTCATGGATCTGAATGGAACTGGTTGAGTAGAGGTGAACAGAAATTTAATAAAACAGGAACTTTTTTGGTTCTACTTTGAGAACACTTAAATGAGTTTGAGCAAACAAAATTTACAGAATAAATTTTATAGTTGGTAAAAGGCAACAAAGTTTGAAATTAACACAAAGAAACATATCATAATAGCTAATCAGAACTAAAAGAGCTATGGGGTTTTACTTTGCACTAGATAGGTAAAGGGAGTGCAATGACATCACAGGCTCCTGACTGCTGGGTAGACTGCAAAATGCATCAAGACTAGATAAGTACCAAATGTGATACACAATCCTATTATCAAACAGCTCCAATTTAGGCTCAGATTTATAAGAATTGACATATTTTTTTGAACGTGTGAGAGTACATGTATGATTGTACCCTAGGGAAAGAATAATAGAAAAGGGGAGAAATTTAGAATTGTACATCAAGGAGTCCATGCTGAAATTAAAGAGAAAACATTTAAGTTAAGTGAATTTACTATGGAATAGGTTTTGGCCTTATTAGTGCCAGGAATTTTAATCATGAAGTATAAACTTTATAGGGGTTCTTTAAACGTAAATTGCAGAATGCTATTACTATATTTTGCTCTGCTACCTTGAAGAATAGAGTAAGAAGACACTTTCATCAGGGATACAGTTTGATCTGTATGAATAAAGGAACAGGTTTAAGGAACAATGAAGCCTCTTTCGAATAATATAATTTCCACCTGGCTTCTTATTCCTTTTATGTTATTCTCTTTTACAGCGGGCCAGCTGTTAATGGGGGTTGGGATAGTATTTTCTCTGTCTGTGGCAGCAGCTGTCCCCTCTGATTTATCACAACTCTGCCAATGATAGTTGAGCACCTTGTAATCTACAAAAAGAATTCAAACAGAATCTGTCAGCCTCCAACTAAAATCCAGTCCTCTAAAACACTGCAGTGATCAGCATGACTCCAACCAACTGAGGAAAATTTGTTCCGCATTTATTTTACATATTTGTCTTTTTTACAATAAAAAAGACTTCTGTTCTGAATTTGTTGGAACAAACATTCCCCAAATGAAATAACTCAGTGAACTTAGATCTTCTGATTAATGTTAGAAACCTCAGATTGACTAACAATCAAGAGGTCCCTATTTGCTGTGTACAGATATATCACACAGATAAAATTTACAAGGAAATGGACAATATCAGAAGTAAGTAAAATTGGGAACAATAGATTTCTAAAGTTTGTAACTTTAGAAATTAAATTAATAAAAAACAGCATTCTGCAGATATAGGATAGTATGACCTGTTATAGGGTTCATATAATTCTAAATCATACACAGAAAACAAATACAAACAGTAACAAATACAATCAATTCAAACAGCCATATGGAATCTGTGACTTACCGGAAAATTCATATTTTAAACTTTGCTTTCCACCCCCTCCCATGCACAAAACCATTTGTAGATATAACATATATTAATCTGTCTCTCTCATCTCCTGTTTGTTTATCTACATAGGGAATGCAAATAAGCATATAGATAGGAGATGGGAGAGACAAAAAATATACAGAGAGGTATATTTTTTTCAGAATATTAACCTAACAAACAATACTAATTTCCACCAAGCATTTACTGCAATTTTAGTTTATGACTGCCCTCAATTTGTATACATTAGTGAAGTGTCAGTGACATTTATCACAACTAATATCCAACTCCATTCACACCAACATTTTGCAATTACAGAAAGGACAGCGCAATCAATCTTGTGCATCACTTAAAACAAGTGGATTGATACACTTATACTTTAATAGGAGCATCTTGCTTGGCAATGATTAATATGTTTACAAAGTCTCTATATACCATATTAAATTCTAATTGTACATTAAATTAATTCTCCAAGGCACAAGTAAGAGATGTAAAGTGACAAAAAGGGATATGAAAGATACCACTATAATCAGTGTAACTGCAACAAAAGTTAAAAGTTTAATTTATGCAGTGATACAACCCTATTAAGAGTTTTACTGTTCAGCAAGTAATACGTAAAATTATGGGAGTAACATTTACTTCAAGGATGTCAGCAATTTGTACTCCGTCATATTTGAGATGTGTTATCATTTATCATGAACTCCTGGGGGAAGTGATGATCACAGTGAGACTGATAATTATGTGTGCCATTCTTTCCTATTTCTGCTGCATTTGAAACATGAACTAACTGTGTCATTGCTGAAAGTAAGAAAATATGTTTTCACTCTTATGCTTCTTGACAGTCAATCAAGTGCAATTCACAAAATCCAAGAAAATATTTATATTGCAGCCGATAGCAGGTAAACTTCAATATTTGCCTGCAGTTAAACTTCCATGATTAGGAACCTAGAAGTGCCTTTAGATGTCAGTGTAAGATGAGCATCTTGGGAATCTTCTGGCACAGTGGTAGTATCCCTACCTTTGAGGCAAGAGCTCTGGGTTCATTTCTGACCTGCTTCAGAGGTGTGTAATAATATCTCTGAACAGGTTAATCCAAAGATGTGCAGGTCAGGTGAATTGGCCATGCTAAATTGTCCATAGTGTTAGGTGCATTAGTCAGAGGGAAATGGGTCTGGGTGGGTTACTCTTCGGAGGGTCATTGTGGACTGGGTTGGGCCGAAGGGCCTGTTTCCACACTGTAGGGAATCTAATCTAATCAGAAAATATTGATATGATTTCCTGGGAGCTTAGCCAGTGTGTTATTATATTTGAGGGCTTTTATGATGCAGTCATAATGTCCCTACCTAAGGTGTGCTCAAGTCCCACCTGTTCCAGAGTTGTGTCATAATATATCTGAACAGGCTGATTAAAAATACATAAATTGTGTATCTTGAGACAAATTAACTGAGATTCATTCCTTGGCTAATGGTTAGTCATATTCCAGATTTTCTTCCATCTAAGAATACAACCAATTCCTCTCCATGAATAGTACAAAATAATATAAGCAAGGTTTTAGGTTCTTTTGCAGTGAAATCATAAGCTGTGCAAATCATTTAGCTAGCTGCGATCTAGTAGTAAACTCACAGATTCAGTCAGACCAGCTGTTCAGAGGACTAAGTAAACTCAGTAGGTCTTTCTGCCCACTAACCTTAGCAATGCTAGGATTTCCTGCTTGCTGAGAAAAATAGATGGAGAGAGTTGTGAGGCTGAGAAATTAATTTTCATAGTTACTAGCTAAGGCAGAAGCTGTCGAGTAAAAAGTGAGGTCTGCAGATGCTGGAGATCAGAGCTGAAAATGTGTTGCTGGTTAAAGCACAGCAGGTTAGGTAGCATCCAAGGAACAGGAAATTCGACGTTTCGAGGGCTCTGGCCCGAAACGTCGAATTTCCTGTTCCTTGGATGCTGCCTAACCTGCTGTGCTTTAACCAGCAACACATTTTCAAGGCAGAAGCTGTATCAACATTCACAATTATATTGCAAAGGTGGATGAAGGAAAAGGTGTTGACGCAAAATAGAAACATAGAACAGAGAACATTACAGCGCAGTACAGGTCCTTCGGCCCTCGATGTTACGCCGCCCTGTCATACTAATCTGAAGCCCATCCCACCTACACTATTCCATGTACGTCCATTTGCCTGTCCAATGACGACTTAAATGCATTTAAACTTGGCGAATCTACTACCAAGCTGAAAATGTGTTTCTGGAAAAGCGCAGCAGGTCAGTCAGCGTCCAAGGAGCAGGAGAATCGACGTTTCGAGCATGAGGCCTTCTTCAGGAATGAGGAGAGTGTGCCAAGCAGGCTAAGATAAAAGGTAGGGAGGAGGGACTTGGGAGAGGGGCGTTGGAAATGCGATAGGTGGAAGGAGGTTAAGGTGAGAGTGATAGGCTGGAGTGGGGGAGAGAGTGGGAGCGGAGAGGTCAGGAAGAAAATTGCAGGTTAGGAAGGTGGTGCTGAGTTCAAGGGTTGGGACTGAGACAAGGTGGGGGGAGGGGAAATGAGGAAACTGGAGAAATCTGAGTTCATTCCTTGTGGTTGGAGGTCCCTACTCGGTAATAGATTCCCTCCAACCACAAGGGATGAACTCAGATTTCTCCAGTTTCCTCATTTCCCCTCCCCCCACCTTGTCTCAGTCCCAACCCTTGAACTCAGCACCACCTTCCTAACCTGCAATTTTCTTCCTGACCTCTCCGCTCCCACTCTCTCCCCCACTCCGACCTATCACTCTCACCTTAACCTCCTTCCACCTATCGCATTTCCAACGCCCCTCTCCCAAGTCCCTCCTCCCTACCTTTTATCTTAGCCTGCTTGGCACACTCTCCTCATTCCTGAAGAAGGGCTCATGCCCGAAATGTCGATTCTCCTGTTCCTTGGATGCTGCCTGACCTGCTGCGCTTTTCCAGCAACATATTTTCAGCTCTGATCTCCAGCATCTGCAGTCCTCACTTTCTCCTAGAATCTACTATCGATGCAGGCAAAGCATTCCATACCCTTACTACTCTCTGAGTAAAGAAACTACCTCTGACATCTGTCTTATACTCATCTCCCCTCACTTTAAAGCTATGTCCCCTTGTGCTCACCGTCTCCATACTTTGAAAAAGGTTCTCCCTGTCCACCCTATCTAACCCTCTGATTATCTTGTATGTCTCTATTAAGTCACCTCTCAACCTTCTTCTCTCTAACGAGAACAGACTCAAGGCCCTCAGCCTTTCCTCGTAAGACATTCCTTCCATACCAGGCAACATCCTAGTAAATCTCCTCTGCACCCAGTTCCAAAGCTTCCATATCCTTCTTATAATGCGGTGACCAGAACTGTACACAATTCTCCAAGTGTGGAAATACCAGAGCTTTGTACAGCTGCATCACAACCTCCTGGTTCTGGAACTCAATCCCTCCATTAACAAATGCCAAAACACTGTATCCCTTCTTAACAACCCTGTCAATCTGGGTGGCAACTTTCAGGGATCTGTGTACATGGACACCGGGATCTTTCTGCTCATCTGCACTCCCAAGAATCCTACCATTAGCCCAGTTCTTTGCATTCCGATTACTCCGGCCAAAGTGTATCACCTCACACTTGTCCACATGTTGAGTTCATGTGATTAAAATCATTTATGTGCCTGAAAAGTAAATGCTAGCATGATTCCTGGTTGGACTGAATGCCAAGTTTGTGTTGTGACCCCTATGTGTTTCTATCAGCCAATGCTACCAATACAGATCCTGGTACCATATAAAAATAACTATAAAAATGAATGGCATAGTTTAAGGGACAGGTCTTTTGAATTTTGGCGTATGCAAACAAAACCAAAGAAAAAGGTCTCAATTCAAAAACTTCTGAGCACAATGGTACTGTGTGAAAAGTATTAGGCAATCTTGTATTTCTCGTGAATTACCTGTGGGCATCAGCCCTACAGCTCAAAGCATTTTAATTTGGCACAATACCTGTGAATAACTATTATTTTGCTTAAAGTATATAAGATGGCTAATGTGGGTGAGTGAAAATGTCACAGTAGTGACATAGACTACGTCTTCAAGCTTGCTGAACCCTATTCAATCTGATCAAAGCTGATCACAGGCTTTAATGAACCTGTCTGCCCACTTCCCATATGCCTTGATTCCCATTCATAACTGTCTATTTTAGTGAACTCTGAGGGAAGAAATTTATTCTCATCATCGACCTAAATGAACTGATGCTTTATCAAAAGACTGTGCCCCATGTTCCAGATTCAACAGAAAGGGGAAACAACTTTGCACTGTGTAGACTGTCAAGATCCTTCAGAATTTTACAATGAGATTATCTGTCATTCTTCTAAAAGAGTATCGATCCAAGTTATTCAACCTCTCATCATCAGACAACCCTTTCACCACAAGAACCAATGCAGTGAACCTCAGCTACACTTCCTCCAATATGAGTATCTCATTCCTTAAATACTCCATACCAAACTCTCACACAAATGTAGCAATACATCGACGTACTCCAAGCTCATTACAATAAAGGCCAATACACTATTTGCTATCCTAACTGCTTGCAATGCCTGCATGCTAACCTTTTCTGTTCCTCGTATGATAACACACAAGTCCCTCTGAACATCAAGACACAAAAGTTTCACACCTTTAAAAAAAATTCTGTTTTGCTATTCTTACTAACACAGT
This sequence comes from Hemiscyllium ocellatum, assembly GCF_020745735.1. Classification (NCBI taxonomy): domain Eukaryota; kingdom Metazoa; phylum Chordata; class Chondrichthyes; order Orectolobiformes; family Hemiscylliidae; genus Hemiscyllium; species Hemiscyllium ocellatum. Next base: position 72,020,247 of record NC_083408.1, on the reverse strand, counting down.
GAATAACCTCACACTTCCCTATATCATATTCCATCTGCTATATCAATGCTATGCACTGAACCTGTTTAAGTAGTCCCCCAGTAGCCGTGGGGGATACATTCCATGATGTACCGCGGAAGCCCAAAACCGTGAACAGGATCTAACCCATTTGTGTAAATGGGAAATTTACCTTCCTGGTAGCCCCCTGGTCCCTCGTTCCGGAAGGTTCCCGATAATATGTTCTGGCTGCGGTAAACCGCAGGTAATTGGAACCGTGGAAAATGATTCCGCACATATGGGGATCTCCCTGTATATCTCCTTACAGTCTCTGTCTCATGCGCTAATTTATATATCTTACTCTTGGTATCTTCAACTATGTCATGAACATCGATTTTAAATAACTCAGGTCCGAGCAATAAGAGCAAAATACTTTGGATGCTGGAAATCTCAGCAAGTCAGACAGCATCTATGGAGAGAGAAACAGAGTTAACACTTCAGCTCCACTATGACTCCTTCAGACCTGACCTCAGACTTCTCTAGTTCTATCCATAATCCTTACAGTACCTCATTACCAAATGCCTATGAAGTTAAAATATTCCATTCTTCCTTCCCATCTGCTTCCTGTCCATTAATCAACCCCCTATCCATGTTATTACATTACTCCTGACTCCAGGATTTTGAAAGGATATCATTAAGACTTCCTTAATTTCAGCATTTTCTCAATTAATATCAGACTAATTTCTCTGTAGTTTTGGTTTTCTCTTTTCATACTTTCCTGAGTGGCTGAATTGCTTTGCCAACTTCCCTCTGCTGAAATGATTCTAGATTTTTTTTTAAACCAGCACATCCATTACCTCTGCAACCCTCTAAAATATAAACAATCAGTTCCTGATGATTTATCAAATTTTCGCCCCTTAACTCTCCCCAATATTATTACCTCCATTGATATTAATTACCTTAAGTTCCCCATTGTTAAGAATAAGCTGGTTACCATATATTGACATGGAATTTGCCTTCTACTGTAAAGTTAAAAATCACACAATACCAGGTTATAGTCCAGTGAGTTTATTTGGAAGTATTAGCTTTCGGAGCGCTGCTCCTTCATCAAATAGCTGGGTGACGAGCTACCTGATGAAGCAGCAGCACTCTGAAAGTTAGTATTTCCAAATAAATGTGTTAGACTATAACCTGGTGTAGTGTGAGTTTTAACTTTGCCCACCCTAGTCCAACACTGGCCACCTCCTCATCATGGCTCCTAATGTAAAGTCAGGCAAAGATATTTGTTAAATGCCTCTGACATTCTGCATCAAAATCTCTCCTCTCTCTGCTTCTAAGAGATGAATACTTACTTTAGTTATTTTCCCTTTTACATATTTTATATATTTTACAAAGGTTCTTACATTCTCATTCTATTTGTTCATTTTTATCTTTTTTTCTGGAGGCTGTTTGCTGGTTTCTAAAACAAACCCAGTTCTCAGGGTTACAACCTTTAACCCATTATTAACCTCTTCTTTTAATCTAATTCAATCATTTACATCCTCACTAAGCCATGGATCAATTTTCTTGATGAATGTTTACATTTTTTAAATGGAATGCATTTTGAATTGCTTCTTTAAAAAAGTTTTGCAATGTTTATTTACTACCATATCACATAGTCATTTACCTAATTAACTGTAGCCAGTTTGCCTTCACACATACATTATTGGTTTTCTTTAAATTTAAGATTATATTTTTGGTTGGGAGTATGTTGGTTTTGAACTTCAGTTATATTATGACCACTTTTTTTTCTAACAAGTCTTTTAATCTGAGATTGCCAACTGACTGCCTAACGTTTCTCTTTTTCATTAGTTCATATCTCTTACTGTGAATGCTTTCGTACTCAGAATAGGAGCCCCTAACTTTATTTCTTTATTACTATTCATTACATGGACTTCAGTCAGTAAAAAGCTATTATTAAGCGACTAGATGTATTTGACTGGAGAAAGACTGCAGAAAGCTACAGAACAGATGGATTTAGGAGTCCTCATCCATGAATCACAAAAGCTAGCATCCAGATTTTTAATTAGTAAGGGAATCAAGCATTACAGGGAAAAGACAAGAAAATGGAGTTGAGGTTTATCAAAGCAGCCATGATTTGGTTGAAAGGTGTAGCAGACATGCTGGGCTGAAGGTCTACCTCTGCTCCCACGTTTTATGGTCTTATGTTGCCTCCTGTCCCACTCTTCTTGCTTTTGCCCAAGTTGCTACACTACTGTGCTGCCTCAGTATGTTCTTTTCGATTTTTAAATTTCTTTTCACTGAGATGGTGTAATAATGGAACTTAGTTCTGATTTTGGCAATGCTATATTTGATCTAGAGATATTAACCTGGATGCAATCTACTCCCAGCATGAAAATCCTCCTTTTTATGTGAGACAACCTCTGTTGTAAGTTCACAAAAGATGTGAGTCTAGTTTTGATCTAAATATAGATTGGTTGATTTAAATATTGTAAAGGGGGGGGATGGGTGTGGATAAAGGTTGAGCTGAAAAAAAGCACAGCAGGTCAAGCAGCATCAGAGGAGGAGAGTCGATGTTTCAAGACAGAATCTTTTTTCAGTCCTGATGAAAGGTTCCGACCTGAAACATCAACTCCCCTTCTCCTCTGATGCTGCTTGACCTGCTGTGCTTTTTCCAGTTCATGTTTTATCCACTCGGACTCTCCAGCATCTGCAGTTGTCACTATCTCCTTAATTATATTAAATACAGAGCTAACAAACAAATGTCACTTTCCACAACTTAAACAACAGAGCTGTCAAACATAAAATAACTTTTAAAGAAATGCTGAAAAAAAACAAACAGTGGAACTCAACAGGTCTGGGCAACATCAGTTGAGAGAGAAACATAATTAACATTTCAAATCCAATGACTTCTTTGCAACTGCAGCCTCAGGAAACTGGCCAACCCATCTGGAATGTGAGTTTGTAGAATGCTTTTCCTTGAATAAAGTTTCAAAGATTCACCAGACTAGAAACATTAACTTGTTTCTCTCTTCACAGATGCTGCCAGACCTATTGAGTTTCTTCAGCATTTTCTGTTTTTATTTTGATTTGACAGCATCTACAGTAGTTCCCTTTTGTTTAACGTAATGCTACTGTCTCCAAATTCAAGAATACCAGCAGTTTATTTAAAGTATGTTATCAACAATTACAATTACAAATGGAAATTGATTATGATTTTAATTGCTTTGGTATAGTGTTGGAATGAATAATGGGTGGTAATGTAAACGTACACAACATTTTACTCGGAAAGGACATCTGCATGGCTGCAAAAGGTACAGCACTGCCAAATAAGGGACCTTAAATCTACAAAGGAAAAATAAAATGATTAGTTGTTAATAAGTACCGGCATTGTTCTAGGAAAGCATCAATTCACAAAATGAAAATGTATGTTTGCCTTCAAAAATTAGCATGTTTTTGTTTTTAATAGAGGTTACCCTAAAGTATAATTATTGCACAGCAAACATGCTACTTTACTACAGGCAGAAAGATAACAAACATAAACAGGATGTATTAATATCTCAGAAACACAATGGAATGATCTTGACAATAATGACATGATAGAACTGGGTTTTGTGCCATACCATTGCATTTTCTCATGCAAAAGTAAAGCAAATGTGATTATTAATTGTTCAGATTAACACATCAAGTGTTTGCAATACAAACAGCTAAGAAATTTATTCTAACTGCAAGTAAGTTTCAGATAGAAGGGGACAGGTAAGTGCTAAATATAAGGTATTGTGCATTTCATCTTTTTGGACTCAATTAAGTGCTTTGAGTTCACATACTGATGAGTACAATGGTCAGAGAAGCTGCTAACATGGAAAATGATATGGCAGTCATAGACTCATAGAGGCAGAGATGTACAGCATAGATACAAATGCTTCAGTTTTTGACTGCCCACAGTTTGTAGTTATGTGGTTGAGAGGGAGCTGTGGGAAGTTCTCATAAAATCAAAAGAAATGTGGTGCAGGGAACGAATGACTTTTCTTGGGAGTTTTAGAGCATGAATCTTGCTTCAAACCTAAGCTTGGGAAGGAAGGTTTCTTCATCCTTTGCAGTATTTGCTGTCATACATCAAAATCCAAAAGATGTCTGCCTTGCTTCATTCCAGTTTTAAGCAACTGAAGTCTTGTTATGTCTCTGAAGTGCATAAATTCATGATATTCCAGGTTGCTTTCGGCAGGCATCTTAACTACCTACATAATCCCACAAGTTCAAATTGGAAGGGCTGAGTACTTCCTGATCATTTTTTAATTACTCAACTGATCCATTTCTATCAGGTGGATTGGAGAAAATTTGAACCTCGATCCTCCACTGCTGAGGATAGCATCACACAAACAACTGATGGGGAGCATTACCTTTAGTCGCTTTGACTTACGTGCATTATGGCTTTGACTCAGTGCCTTTGGGACAACATTAATCTATATTTAGGTTTGCATTGTATTTTTTTTTCTTACAACATCAATAATGAACACAGATACAAAGTATATTTAAGTAGTATGTCACATTTGGCACTTTTTTTCAGTTTAATTACAAATTAATCATATTGGAAGTGGAGCAAGCTGAGGCAGTAATTGGAACACTCTGTCTGTGTTGTCAAGGTGCTGCTTTGATGAGGTGGTGACACGTGAATCTCTGAGGCAGAAGGCTCAAACATGTTGCATTCAAGCCTCACTCCAGCCTTTATCAGATGACCTAGGTTGAAATTTTGGTGCCAATAATAAGGAAATGTTATATTGTTGAATGTGCTGTTTTTCAGAAGAAATATTAAACTAAGATTTCTGCTTTAATCTTGTTCACCATCTACCATCTTGGTACTCACATGACATGACAATAATGTCATGGAAATCAATCCCTATCAGTTAATCCATAAAATACTCAGGACTGAAGTAAGGAAACATCCACCACTCAAGTGTGGAAGATTTAGCAACAACAAAGGTCCCAGCTATCCATTCCTTCCTAGCTTCCTAAATTCTCAAGCCCATTTATGAAGGGTAGCTGCTTGGATGAAATATCGGAGCGCTGATAGAACCTATATAATGCACACCAACTTGAAAGTCAGCACAGCTCGCCAGGATGGAGAAATCCACAAGTTCTTCAAGAAAGAGACAGATAAGATAAATAAGAAAAAAAAACTTAAGAAAAAGTTAGATACACTTTTAGATTTTAAAGACAATCAAGCATTGTGGGAGAAAATTGGAATATGGCATTGAGATACAGGATTAGCCAAGATCATATTGAACAGCAACACAGGCTTGAAGGGCCAAATAACCTACTGCTGCTTCTAGTTTCTATGTTTCTAACTTTATCAAAAACAAAGTAAATCAATAACAAACTCTGTCATGTATTAAAAAAATACAAATTCTGAACAAAATGTTTTCTGGTACTTATAGTGTTAACTCTGGACTGAATCCCTGTGTTGGTGGCATTCCAGCATCTGCAGCTGTGCATAACTGAGTCAATACATTATACATAACTTAGCATTAATGTAAGATTACTATCTAACATCAGTTAGTAAACACAAAGAGTTTTTGTTTTATGGAAAAGGTTGAACAATTCTAGTTCTTTGCCACTCAGACTAGGTATCGCTTCAACAAATAATATACTACCAATCAAACAAATGCTTGAGGTGCTACAACAGAAATCAACCTTTATGCCAAAGTTACATCTGGTGAAGGTAACCATTTGTTTACTATGGTTTCTAAAGTCTCCATAGTGACGAGTGGCTTGATAGATTTGACCCTTGTATTGAACCAAGGATTGATGCGACATGAACATTTGAAGTGTTCACTGTTTATTTAATGTAGATGATCAGAACCTTTTTGATGTCATTTTACATTTGATTATTTCCCTATTTAATGATTTTATTTCAAATTTACATTGTTGTACTGAAACAACTTAATCATAAAAGGCAGACAGAACTGAAAACGAGTACAATATAACTTTTCTATCATCTGTAGTGTTGAATTTGTTCAGAAAGAGAGCAGTATCTTTCAAAAAACATATTTGCAACAAACATATTAAGTAGTAATTATTGATATGAATTAAATACACATTACAAGAAAATGTTCTACCCTGTCAAGAAACTTATTTTCTATCCTATCCATTAGGAGATGTAATTACACACCTCTGGAGCAGGTAGGACTTGAACCCAGACCTCCTGGCTCAGAGGTAAGGATACTACCAAAAGTGACACAATTCTGCTTCGATTCTCTAAAACTTTGTTACTAGCAACTTGATGGCTGCTTTGGTAAAGCCAGAATAAAGATCAGAAGGTTGTTAACTTGATTTCTCATCTTCCTGAATTTCTGATCTTGAAAAAGATGGCAACTTATAAACATTGGGAAAGAATAAAATTATTTACAAGGCTTCTCAAAAATCAAACACTGGGTGCATCTCAAGTGATGACAGGAACACATTGGTTCAAATCTCCCAACTTTTAACTGGGACAATTTTAGGCTCCAATGTCTATTGGTCCAGATTTGAGGCAATGGAAGGGCAATACATGCATTTCTGCAATATCTCTGCCTATTGGAAGTTCAAAGTTCACGTGCAACTACTGAACATGTGCAACTACTGCCAGGAATTCCTTTTGATCTCAACATAAATTAGTGGCAAACTTCTGCAATTCAAATCAGAAGATGTGGGCCATTGATTTCTAAACTACATTGCTTCTGAACTTTCTCACCTCTGATTCCTGCTGGCAGCAATCAATGTCCTTCTCACTCAATTTTCTAAGAAACCCAAACAACCATGTCTTCTTTGTCATCTCAATTTCTTCTATGTGATCCTAAGTCAAGTCAAAAGTTTGCATCCACCCAATTCTGGCCTTTTGTGTACCTCCCACTTCCTACCCCTCCACCACTGCTAGTCACTCTGTTGTTTAGATTAGTCTCAATATTGAAATTTCCTCCATAACTGCTTCACCCCCTCTCCTCCTTTATTATTACCCTTAGATTATACCTCTTTGACAAAGCTTTCTATGTCACCATCACAAAGCTTCCTCTTTTAGTCCAGTGTCAAACTTTGTCTGATTACGAACTTTGGTTTAAGGTTGGGAATATCCCAGTGGTTGAGATTTCCTACTCAGGGTAACTATTAGTCAAAGTTATTAACTTTGCTCCAGGGATATCTATCCATGGAACTCTAACAAGAGTTAGTACTGCCAGGGATAAGGAAGCAGAATAAAACATGTAACCTTAAAAGGTTAGTTGCCTGATCATTCATTCCTTCTACAGGTTACATACAAGCCACTCCAACAGGAACAGCACATAAAATATTTTAACCTCCAGGTAAAGATTCTGTTTTCATCCCAAACATACATGAAACAAAACTCCAGTTTGCCTCACTAAATCTGTCTGTTTATACTATATAATCTAAACAAAAATTAATTTTCTGAAACATCAATCATAAGTTTTATCAAACATGGTATGAAATTTCAAGAAGTAACAAAAATGCTGATTTTTTAAAACCCTATCACATCAAGTGGAAATATTATATGTTCGCCAAGTCTGGCAAATGGAATATTTCCTTTGTTCAGTACATTGTGTTAAAATGTAATTATTGGGTACATCAAGTTAAAATGTATTCAAGTTCCTCTGAGAAATCTGTTATCATGCACAAATAAGACAGCTGTAAACTGTTCAATAGAAGTGAATCAAATCATTCTAAACATACACCAGAAGAAGATGTTCTGCCTTGACTATTCTGCTTTGAATGTTCAAAAAATTGTTACTAGCAACCTTTTGGCTACTTTGGTAAAACCAGTATGACACCGAAATCAGATGACTGCAATCTTGATTGCTATTTTTACCTGTTTGAGATAGCAAACTTGGAAAGGTATCAAAACATGAGTGAGCACTCATCTAAATACACCAGCATAGGTCTCAATATCTTTATGACAATTGAAACAAAGAAAAAAGATAAATACAGCAAGAAAGGAAAAGCATCAATTAATTTGTCATTAAATAAAAACAAATATTGTCAAATACAAATGTTAACCGCAGGAGTGAAGTTTTTAGTACAAATTAAGGTCAAAGCAAATTTACCAACCCAGTATTTTTGTTGCCATTTGATGTGGTGATTTCACTATACTGTTTATGTGGTATATGAATACATACAGAACCTGAAAGTCAATATAATTGTAAATCTGTCAAATCATAAATTAAGCTAGGAGAAAACTTTATAATGAATTACTTTTAATGGCGGGGGGGGGGAATGGGTGCAGGTGTGGAGAACATGCTAGACTGGAACAAAATAGCAACTTAGACCTTCAAAGAGAAGAGCACTGCTTCAGGTTATACATTTTAATTTCATACATCTTTCACACAATAAAATCATCATATAGCAATCAAATGTGCAGTTTACATTTACAATTATGCCTGATACATTTTGATGAGCCGTAAAGCTCTCTCTGTTGACCAGATCTTTAAAGTTGTTGATATCATTTTCACCCAGTCAAGCTGCTACTGGTTCTGAGATTCCACCTCCCAATGGGTCAATTGTTAATCGGTCAATGGATCTTGCTATTTCTCAATTAAGTAACCAAGAACTGAGCCTTACATCTGATGGCAGCCATCCACTTACTTTCTGCTATGACAAAAAATTTATTGCATTTTTTTTCCTGTATGTTTTGAACAGCAATAAATTCTACTCAATAGCCACTGGGAGGTACACATACCAAATGCAAGAAGGTACAATAAATTCCCACGGTTGAGCATCAAGTACAGCATGCTACAGATTCTATAGCAACTCAAATATTTATCAAGCTCTTATAAAGAAACAGTTTAGTTATAAAAGATCCTCAGAAATTAGTTTAGAATTAGAGTTTAGAAATCCAGGGATATCAATGGATAGTGTAACAAATGACAATTGCTTTTAATTAGATTAGATTTACAGTGTGGAAACAGGCCCTTCGGCCCAACAAGTCCACACCGACCCGCCGAAGCGCAACCCACCCATACCCCTACATTTACCCCTTACCTAACACTACGGGCAATTTAGCTTGGCCAATTCACCTGACCCGCACATCTTTGGACTGTGGGAGGAAACCGGAGCACCCGGAGGAAACCCACGCAGACACGGGGAGAACGTGCAAACTCCACACAGTCAGTCGCCTGAGTCGGGAATTGAACCCGGGTCTACAGGCGCTGTGAGGCAGCAGTGCTAACCACTGTGCCACCGTGCCGCCCCTCCAGAATTATTTCTGGTAAAATCAACTTTTTATTTAAAGTACAGAAAATCTTCTTTCTGATCAAGGCCTTACTCTACTGCTTGCTATTACTACTACTTTATCGTGAAAATGCAACATATAAGCAGAACACAACTTTATCCAAATATCCTGTCTAAATTCAATTGACATTACCAACTAACTGACCTCAGGCAGCCTTAGCATTCTGCAACTGGATGAATCAATCATCCTCTCTGCACTGAACTACAGAATTGGATAAACAATGAGCTAATGTATATACTTGACACCTCATTTATATTGATAAAATCAATGTCATTGTTAAGCCAACATCTCAGTTACAAAAGCAAAATGCTATGGATGCTGAAAATTGAAAAGAAAATCAGAAAATGCTGGAAATACCCAGCAAGTCAGGCAGCATCTGTGGAGACAGTAATAGAGTTAACATTTCAAGTTGATGTCCTTTTAGAAAAGCTGGTAAAAGTTACAGATGTAACAGGTTTAAAGCAATGATATTCAGCAGGGCAAGGTGATGGGAGGAAAGAATAACAAGGTAGATACACAGTAATTTGGAAGGCAGGAGAATTCAAATGTTGTTGGCATAATGGTGCATGATGGGAAAAGAACGTAGTAATGGGGTAAGTAAAGAAACAACAAAAAAATCTAGAAGGGATTTGAGAAAGAACAGCAGAATCATCGTCAACAGCTGTCAAAAAATTTGGAGGCTAAGGTTATGATTTAAAATGTTGAACTCAGTGTTGAGGTTGGAAGTCTGTATATGCCTAACTGAAAGCTGAAGTGCGTTTGGGGTTCCTTAGAATTGTAAAGTAAGTAAAGTCACCACAGTCAGAGAACCACAGTGCTGTTCTGTCATTGGAGACAACTGGTGGTGTTTTAAGCTGAGGTTCACCATGTCTCAGATGAGAGGCAAGGTTGAGGAGGTGGGACCTTCATGGTAACCTCAGCTGGTGTCACTCTACATCAGAAACCAGTCATCCAATGCGCTAACTTATTCTGAGGATGCTAAAGACAGAGTGGTCAGAGTGGGAGTATAGTGTCAATTAATCAGACAGAAACTTAAGGTCAAATGTGCTGATTTAATGGAGATGTTCTGTAAAGCAGTTGTTCAACCTGTGTTGATCTCCCCAGTGTAGAATGAACTTCACCGTGAGTAAGTATAATTTATTTGGATGGTGAGAAGGTAAAAGAGAGGTGTTGCATCTCCTGTGCTTGCCTGGAAAGTGAGGGAAGTTGGGAGTAATAAAGCAATGGACCAGAGTCCACACAAGGAATGATCCCTTTGGAATGCTGAAAGGGAAGAGGACGGGAAGGTGAAATTGTGCTGCCATCATGCTTACGATGTTGGGAATGGCAGAGGATGATCTGTTGAATGTGAAGGCTGGTGGGGTGGAAAATGAGAACAAGGTAAACTCTATTGTGGTCCTTGGATGGACAGGAAGAGGCAAAAGCAGAAAAGCTTTTGCAATGGTGATGAATTCATATAGGAAACGGGGCAGAGTACATGTCGTCAAATTAGTTGTGGAAGTCAGTGGGTTTATAGTTAATCATTTATCTTCAGCCAATCAGCAGAAATGGAGGCAGAAAAACTGAGAAAGGAAATGGAAATATCAGAGATAGATAATGTAAAATGAGGTAAGGGTAAAAGTTGAAAGCAAAGTTAGTGAATATTTCACATTCAGAATCAGAAAGACTAATGGCATTGGTTGTGATTAGGGAATAAGATGAGGACAGGGAGTCAAATAGTTCTAGTACAGAAAATGTAGCACACTGCCTCAGCTAAGCAAAGCAGCTATGACAGTCAGTACCTCTACTGCAATTTTTATTGGGAAAAAGTCAGCAGAGTGAAAGTCAAAAAGAAAACCATACCTGCTGCACTTTGCCCTCAAGCAGTGCTGCCATTTCCATGAAGCAGATTTCCCTTTCATGTCTGATCATGTTTACATTTTGAAGGTGAGGTGCACAATCTCATTTTGTTTGAAAGGTCAGGCTACATCCTGGAAGTGGGTTGCCTGCCCAGGCTCCATTCTGTCTCCAACAAAACTGGTTAACAGGCTATCTTGGGGTCAAGTTGGAAGTTTTAAAAAATTTATCATCCCATCCTGACATCAACCTAATTTTTATTGTTGTTACTATTTCTCCCATTGTTCCTACTTATAGTATTTCAGATGTTATTAACAATTAAGAAATGGTAATAATGTAAATTCTGACATATATAAATGGATTAAGGTCACAGTTTAATCAGCACAAATAAATTAAATTCTTAATTTAGACATAATTTTCTTAATTAAGACATAAAATGATGTCGAAAAGCAAAGATAGCCTTACCCTGCCTGAGAGGTTTCCCTGAAGAACAGACTGCAGCAATACTGGAGCCACTTCTTGTAACTGTAGCATATGACAGAGATCAGTCAGCTCCTCTCGGCCCAGTGACCCAGTGCCTATGGTATCAAAGCTATCAAACACCTCTTTCAACCGTGCCTCATATTTATCTTGCTCTGCTTCGTCCATCCCATAGCACAGCACGACAACAACCTGTTGATGAATGAAACAATAACTTCAAAAAATGTTCTGCATTTTTTTCCTTGTCCCTCCACAAAAATGAACATTCGTTATTCCTGTAGATACCTTTACAAGCTTTTGATAGATCACTGCATAGTAGACTTGAGACTAAGATCAGAATAAGTAGTAGAAAAGTAGCAGAATGAACAGTGAGCTGTCTACAAAATATACAATAGGCATTAAAAGACTGTCATTTTACATGGCAGGACTGCTGTGTAAAGGATTTGGGATTCTGGAGCAACCTTGCGATCATGGTTGCTGCTCCTTAATGGGCATAAATAGCACAGTGTGGGTAGAGTAAACAGAGTTGACAGAAACTCGTGGGGAGCAAGGTAGATGGCGGATGTCTAGCCAAGTGAATGCTAGAAACACATGCAGAAAAGTGGGAGGGTTAGACAAATAACCTTAGGTGGTTGACTCCATGAAATAGACTTTCAAATTTTAACAGTAGGAAAGGAGTATGGTATACTTCTGAACACCACGTATTATATTACTTAATCTCAATATGTGCACAGAAGAACAAGCCTAAAGACAGTTCTTGACCATGCCTTTCTGCGTGGGTTTCCTCCGGGTGCTCCGGTTTCCTCCCACAGTCCAAAGATGTGCGGATCAGGTGAATTGGCCATGCTAAATTGCCCGTAGTGTTAGATAAGGGGTAAATGTAGGGGCATAGGTGGGTTGCGCTTCGGCAGGTCGGTGTGGACTTGTTGGGCCGAAGGGCCTGTTTCCACACTGTAAGTAATCTAATCTTTTTTTATCTTTAACAACTCTGTCTTGAACCTAAAGCTATGGGTGTGAGCATAAAACCACACAACAAAAGAGGAACTATTAGAATTCACCATTTACATAAACAATCTGAATTTCAGATTCAGAAATAAAATTTGCAGTAACACCAATTGGGATGGAGTTAATAGGCAACAGAACATCTATTAATTATAATAAAACATAAATATACTTTCAGAATGGACAAGATAATTGACAAATTAACTTCAATATATACGAGCAGTACAAGATCAATTTTGGTAAGCAAGAATAAAGAGATTAAATACTCTTAAGAAAATAAAATGAATTCTGAGGTTGTAGAAAAGCAAATCACATGAGGAAGTGACCCAGTTTAATAAGGTCTAAAGAAAATCAAACATAATACTGAATTTATTTTTAAAAAGATACAGCAGATTATGAAAACCTCAGTTGTACTGCATGTGTGAACAGTTCTGCTCTCCACATTATTAAAAGGATATGGCACAGGAGTAGACACAAAATGAAAACATTCACAAGGATGACATCCAAACTAATTGGACAGACTGGGTCACCTTGCTCTAGAACAGAGAGGACTGAGGGATAGCCTGATAAATGATGAATGCATAGCAGCAGTGAAGATCTTTTCACCAAATGGAAACCAGAACTAGGGCCATAAACAGAAGGTAAACACTGATAAATCCAATTGAAGAAAGATGTCTTCAGCCAGAGTGGGTTTAGAATGCATTAATCACTACTACCGTGAGTAGTTGAGACAAATAAAATAGATAAAGTTATATGGAATCTTGATTAAAAAATGAAAAAAGAAGGAACTAAATGACATATTGATGGAGTTAGATGAACTAAGCTAAGAGAAGGTTCATTTGGAGCATAAACATAAACATTGTTGAAACAATGGCTTGTTTCTGCATTCTAAATACTGCATAGGGTCACATCAATTCCATTCTACATTAACAAGGTTGAAGAATGGCAATATTCTACATCTTCTGATACAAATGAAGCCATTAGTGAGATAAGTGTTGGCCCAGCCTGATGTCCACCTCACATGAGTGAATTAAAAAACAAGACCAGATGCTCAGAGGTTAGGAATCCTGTGCCGCTGAACTCACTAGCTGGTAAAAGTTCTCCAAAGTGAAACTTATGGAATACCTTCAACCAGCAAAACTATGTGCTGCACTTCAATTGCTACAATTTGATTCCTCTCTCATCAATCAGAGAAGTGGATGATTAGAGATAGCTGCATTTATTAGAGAACTCCATACATATAGGTTGTGGATTGCATTCAAAGCTCTAGAGATAAATCTCGGGGAGACTGAAAGTAATGATAAGGTCTAGGAGAGGAGCTAGGGCCTGAAATGTCTACTTGGAAAGCCTCACACTTGTATCTTATGAAAGCACTGATAGAATCTGACTTGTATCTATTAGGTTCTTAGAGGGAGAGCTCTGTAAGATGTCGGGGATTCTCAAAGTCACCTGAAAAGGTTATGGTATGAAGTGGGAAATGGGTAACTCAGATGTGAATTTACTATCATTATGGAGCACAGATTCACACTTTGCAGCTCATTGTTATGCAACTGTTATCAGTGAGGATGCACAGACATGGCACAGATACAACAAAGCACGACAGGGATAGTGAGGGTCGAAGACACATAAGGAGTTTTCTCAGGATGTGGGAAAACTCAGCAGTATTCAAAAGGAAGTGGATTCCCTGATGTGACTCACATGCCTGTTGCGCAAGGATTGTTTTAGTCCAAATATCCAAGAATGCGAGGTAGGGTATGTTCACTGTATCACAGCTGCTTTAATGTTAACATTGGTGCAGGACTAAGCTTCCTTTTGTACTTTTATCTTTTGCAGAGGTGAGGAATCAGAGTCAAAATCAAAATGAAAAATTAATATTTAAATGCATGTAAACATCAAATAGCAGAACATGTTAATCCTTGAAGAAAGGGGTATAGAGCAAACAGAGGGCTGGTAGCTAACCGTGCAAACAAAAATAGCAAGGACAGAAAAAGTCTCAACACAGCTCAGTCTTCCTGGATGCAGGTCAGTAAAAACATTCCTCTAGTTTCTTAACCTTGGTGGTATATTGCCCTATCTTTCTGTCTTTGATATTCCTCTTGGGCTATTGCAACATCCTTATCCTCATCTTCCTTCCCAGGTTTCCTCTCACTCCTGCATCTCCTCATCTGCCAACACATTCCTTCATTGGTGACTGAGATAACAGAGGGTGCAGCACACCTGCACATCTCGACCAGATAGGTACAGACAATGGAATCTCAGACACAGGAGACCAATTGTTTGATGTTCATGACCTTGGTAAACGTATGGACAACACTGTATCTCTCATTGGTTGCAGTCTGGAATTTTTAAGATGTGTCATCAGTTAGGTGTCAAGGAGTTATTTCTCATCTTTCAGTGATCATCCTTGTATGGACCAAGGGCCTCTGGAAAAGGCTGGCACCTGTGGGTGGTCCTAGATATATGAGTCATGGTAGGATCTTGGATATATATAGTGCAGACCTGCAGTATTTTGTGTTGTCACAAATGAATTATGCACAAAGGGAGTGAAAACCTCTTTTGTTGAAGAAGACAGCTGGTTCATGGTAGGGTGTAGGTGATTGCTTTTTGAACCTGAAGGACAGCAGCTGCCTGACTGCCCTGACATTGAGGGAGAATGCGATGGTTCTTGTGAGGATGACATCTGGATTCAGTTATGTGTTGAGAACTGTGAAAGACCATAAAGATCCCCAGTAGCTCTTTGAAATGATCCACTGACAAAGAAACTAAAAGGCAGCACTAACCCTGAGGGCTAGTGAGATGAGATTACAACTCAAGTCCTTGTGAGCACCAGTCCTTCTCCAGCAGCTGGCATTGATATGACTCAGGGCATTCTTAGTCATCTTCTGCACTGGATGTTACTGATTTGCAGATAGCTCCTCCTAAGCCTGAGATCCTGTTCTGTGAATGAGCGCCTCTCTCCTGTGGTAGCTCATGTCTTGCTGCTCTTCCTACGGAGATGTGTGGGAGTCACTGGCTGCTGCTGCTGTTGATACAGATGAGGTTCTTTCTGCTGTCTTCTGTGGGATTCTTTTGCAGACCACAAGAAGAACTGTTGAGTTGTCCTCTGCCATACTCTTCAAATTACAGCAAATTACCGTGAGATCAGTAATGTCATAGGCAACTGAGCTGTGCAGCTGCCATTTGAAGGTCCTGCACAAGCTGGTTGCCATCCAACATATTGAGGTCCATGCACGGAATCCACTATCACGTACAGAAATCAGCCATCCTTGCACCAAAATAACTAAATTAGGGGAAAATAGGTCATAGGATTCCAGTCCAAGAAATTGTCTGCCTTAGCCACTGAGTAAGATGAGGTATTGAGTGAGTGTACCTCACTCCATTGAGTCTGGTTAGTCTCAGAGATCATAAGATGTCAAGTAAAGCACAATGTCCACTCAATCACTCCTTCACAAGACATCAGAATGACGATTGTTGTTTCAACATTCCTCCATGACCATGATATCCAGAGGTGGACTTGAACGCAGACCCTCTTGCTCAGTGGCAGGAACACTGCCACTGCATCACAAGACCCCCCTTTGTATGCTGCTTAATGTGAAGATAGGTGCATTGTGTAATCACTGGGCTCATGCTTACTGAAGTTGATGGTTTCACATTCCGGCTTTGAACTTTTACTCACTTTCAAAAAAAAGATGCTGCATTGTTGAACCCAAAGTTTACTGGATAGTTGATTTTCTAATCAGCATAGAGAAGTTTAGACTTTGCATTTACTGCAGTGATTTTCAGGTTCCACTTGCAATCCATGAAATACCGCTCATTCTTGATGTCTCCTGTTGTGATGTGATCCATGTGCTCCTGATGACCCTTCACCCAACTTAGATTGAGTTATGTGGCCATTAATTTCCATGTTGTAGCCCCAGAGCTGCTGACGATTGAGCGCTGATATCTTGCAGACCCTGCACTCTCCCTGGAGATCAGAGTTACCACAACTTACTTTGACACCCCACTTTAAGACCATGCAGTCCTCTCCCAAATCCTACCAGATCCTAACTTAGTATCTACCATTGCCCCCTATAACAGTGTCCATTTGCTTAGCCATTCAATGAAATCCCAGATTTAAGCTGCCTGTGGCCTTGATAATGTCACAGATTGGTCATAAACCCCAATCCAGACTTTAATCACCAAAGCTGAATGACGTGGCCCATTCCTATGGACGCAACCTGCAAGACTTCCCTGACTGAATGACTACCATGTTGCAGATTTATTTTGCTTAACTAGGAGGACTGACTGTGCCCAATCCCTGGATGGTAACTAATGGAACCCTGGACTTACATTGAACAAAGCTTACTAACTGGACAACTGAAGTAAAACCCCAGGCTAGAAATGACCCAGCCCTGGAATACTGATCAGGGTCCAACCTTGAACCATGTATTAAGCCTTCCTTTTCCCTTTCACATACTGAGATGCACTTTCTGCACATGAAGTGTGATTGCAGCAAAAACTGCTGATACAAGCATTGGCTTCATGTTGCATAGCAACATGTACCCCTACTTTTATACTGACTCTTCAGCATTTCCTACAGCTGCACGCTGCTTGCATTTCCTTCTGCGCAAAAGTGCCACCTGAGAAGCTGCGCTGGTGCATTGCCATTCTTCAATTACATATAGCAATATCCAGGAACACATCACGTCTAAGTCAACATGGAGGAACTTACAGCAGTTGTTAGCCATTCCTACGAAATTGAAGAAATGGAGCATGCAGAGATATCAGTCGTGGAAATGAAACCTGTGTACTCACCTGGAGAAGAGGGAGAGGACCAACATTACTGAGTATATACTTGGTTTATGCAGTTGAGTTTCTGAAGCATAGTTTCTCAATTGGGCAGAAGTTAATTGGGAAAACAAAGTTAATTCCAGCGAGCAGGATAATTAATCAGATGCAAATACGACAGTCGTATCATGCCTGGAGTTTTCAACTGATTTATTGAAACGTACAGCAAATTCAATTTTACAATACGTAACGTATATAACTTTACAGCTACTAAACTTGCAATTTCTTAATAATGACCTTCTTTCTGTTGACAGCATGTAGCTGCTGAATGAAAGGCACTGCCTTTCTGAAAACATTTCTACTTTGAATCTCAGCATGACACTTGCTCAGCTGCAGGTAACGGTGTCATTAATCACAATACAAAACGCTTGTTGGCATCAGCTGGATGCAAATGCACTCCCACTAGCTGTGATGATTGGAGAACACACTTAACAATAATGACTGCATTTATTAATGTCAGGAAAGTTTGTTGAGGTTTCCAAATAACACCAGCTGAAACACAATGTGGAACTGGAGACAACACAAAAGGGTCTGAACACTCTGATGATTACTTCAGGAGGTGATGTGATTGAAAGTAAGCTGCTTTCCTTTCAACATTTAAGGGTGACTAGATTCCATGTATATTATCACCTCTGTTACTAATTCCTAAGTACAGACATGTGAAATCTAATCAGCCAATTAAATACAGCATGACTAGACACTTACAAACACATCCAATAAAGAGCAATAAAAGGAACCTTTAGGAAAACATTTGCCACATATTTAAATTGATAAAGAAATCAAACTGTCAAAAATGCAAAGTCACTGTCTCACATCATCATGTTTGACTCTTAACTGTATTCTGGAATTGCCAAGCTCAGTTTCTTCAAACAATGACCCAACATTTCATGGATCTGTCCCTCCAATCACCACGCCTCAAGGCAACGAGGGCGATAAATGCAGTCATAGAATCGTAGAGATGTACAGCACGGAAACAGACCCTTCGATCTAACTCGTCCATGCTAACCAGATATCCCAACCCAATCTAGTCCCACCTACCAACACCAGGCCCATATCCCTCCAAACCCTTTCTATTCATATACCCATCCAGATGCCTTTTAAATGTTACAATTGTATTGGCCTCCACCTTGGAGTAAATCTTTTCTGAAAGCTTTCAAGTTTCATAACATTCTTCCGATAGGAAGGAAACCAGAATTGCACGCAATATTCCAAAAGTGGCCTAACCAATGTCCTGTACAGCCGCAACATGATTTCCTAATTCCTGTACTCAATACTCTGACCAATAAAAGAAAGCATACCAAACGCCTTCTTCACTGTCCTGTGCCTCTACTTACAAGAGCTACGAGCCTGCACTCCAAGGTCTCTTTGTTCAGCAACATTCCCTAGGTCCTTACCATTAAGTGTATAAGTCCTGCTAAGATTTGCTTTCCCAAAATGCAGCATCTCGCATTTATCTAAATTAAACTCCATCTGCCACGTCTCAGCCCATTGTCCCATCTGATCAGAATCCAATTGTAATCTGACGTAACCTTCTTTGCTGCCCACTACACCTCCAATTTTGGTGTTATCGGTAACTTACTAACGATACCCCTTATGGTCACATCCAAATCATTTACATAAATGACGAAAAGTAGTGGACCCAGCACTGATCGTTGTAGCACACCACTGGTCATAGGCCTCCAGTCTGAAAAGCAACCCTCCACCAACATCTTTTGTCTTCTACCTTTGAGCCAGTTCTGTATCCAAATGGCTAGTTCTCATTGTATTCCATCAGATCTAACCTTGCTAACCAGTCTCCCATGTCGAACACCTATATGAAGTCATATAGATCACGTCAATTGCTCTGGCCTCATCAATCCTCTTTGTTACTTCTTCAAAAAACTCCATCAAGTTTATGAGACATGCTTTCCCAAGCACAAAGCCATGTTGACTATCCCTAATCAGTCCTTGCCTTTTCAAATACATGTACATCCTGTCCCTCAGGATTCCCTCCAACAACTTGACCACCCCAACATCAGGCTCACTGGTCTATAGTTCCCTGGTTTGTCCTTACCACCTTTCTTAAACAGTGGCACAATGTTAGCCAACCTGCAGCCTTCTGCCACCTCACCTGTGACTATCAATGATATAAATATCTCAGCAAGGGGCTCAGCAATCACTTCCCCAGCTTCCCAAAAGGTTTCAGAGTACACCTTATCAGGTCCTGGGAATTTATCCACTTTTCTGATTTTCAAGACATCCAGCACTTCTTCCTCATTAGCAGGGACATTTTTCACCATCTATTTTCCTACATTCTATATCTCCCATGTATTTACTTTAAACACTGACGCAAAATACCCATTTAGTTTCTCCCCCATCTCCTGTGGCTCCACATAAAGGCCACCTTGTTGATCTTTGAGGAGCCCTATTCTCTCCTTAGTTATCCTTTTGTCCATAATATATTTGTAAAAACACTTTGGATTCTCCTTAACTCTATTTGCCAAAGCTATCTCATGTCCCCTTTTCGCCCTCCTGATTCCCCTCTTAAATATACTCCTACTGTCTTTATACTCTTCTGAGGATTCACTCAATCTATCCTGTCTATACCTAACATATTCTTCCTTCTTTTTCTGAACCAAACCCTCAATTTCTTTAGTCATCCAACATTCCCTACACCTACCAGCCTTCCCTTTCACCCTAACAGGAATATACATTTCTGAAGGCTTCCCACTTTTCAGCTGTTCCTTTTACCTGCGAATATCTGCCCTCAATCAGCTTTTGAAAGTTTTAGCCTAATACCGTCAAAATTAGCCTTTCTCCAATTTAGAACTTCAATTTTTCAATCTGGTCTATCTTTTTCCATCACATTTTAAATCTAATAGAATTATGGTCACTGGCCCCAAAGTGCACCCCCACTGACACCTCAGTCACATGCCTTGCCTTATTTCCCAAGAGTAGGTCAGGTTTTGCACCTTCTCTAGTAGGTACATCCACACACTGAATCAGAAAATCTTCTTGTACACACTTAACAAATTCCTCTTCATCTAAACCCTTAACACTATGGCAGTCCCAGTCTATGTTTGGAAAGTTAAAATCCCCTATCATAACCACCCTATTATTCTTATAAATAACTGAGATCTCCTAACAAATTTGTTCCTCAATTTCCCTCTGAGTATTCGGAGTTTATAATATAATCCCAATCAGGT
The DNA here is from genome assembly GCF_020745735.1 of Hemiscyllium ocellatum. Classification (NCBI taxonomy): domain Eukaryota; kingdom Metazoa; phylum Chordata; class Chondrichthyes; order Orectolobiformes; family Hemiscylliidae; genus Hemiscyllium; species Hemiscyllium ocellatum. Next base: position 71,999,667 of record NC_083408.1, on the reverse strand, counting down.
GATCATCCCTTTTTTATTTCTCAGTTTCACCCAACTAACTTCCCTGGATTATTTCCGGGAATATCCTCCCTCAGTACGGCTGCAATGCTATCCCTTATCAAAAATGCCATTCCCCTCCTCTCTTGCCTCCCTTTCTGTCCTTCCTGTAGAATTTATGTCCTGGAACATTAAGGTGTCAGTTCTGTCCATCCCTGAATTTCTGTAATTGCTATGATCTTCCAGTCCCATGTTCCTAACCATGCCCTGCGTTCATCTGCCTTCCCTGTTAGGCCCCTTTCATTGAAATAAATCAGTTTAATTTATCAGTCCCACCCTGTTTTGTGCTTTGTCCCTGCCTGCCCTGACTATTTGACTCACTTCTTTTGTCAACTGTAGCAGTCTCAGATTGGTCTCTTTCCTCTCTATCTCCCTGGGTTACCCCCCCCGCCTGCCACTAGTTTAAATCCTGCTGAGCAGCTCAAGCAAATCTCTCTGCCAGTATATTAGTCCCCTTCCAATTCAGGAGCAATCCATCCTTCTTGTACAGTTCATTTCTACCATGGAAGAGATTCCAATGATCCAAAAATGTGAATATTTCTCCCACACACCAACTTCTCAGCCATGCATTCATCTGCTCTATCCTCCTATTCCTCCCCTCACTAGCTTGTAGCACCGGGAGTAATCCAGATATTACCACTCCTTTTTAAATTCCTTTCAGTCTTGCCAGAGAACCCCATAGCCCAAGAGGAATAGAAGTTGCTAATTTGTAAATAACCTACTTTTATCTTTTTCTGTATTGAGAAAATGATTGTGTATATTAGAAAATGACAACTTGAGCATACTCCCCTAATGTATCGATGAATCTATGATGGGACCGTGGAGGTAAGGATCCTGAAAACATTCAGATTTGATTCGTATTTTATGTCCCCCATGACCCCTAGTTGGGGTGGCAGTTTGTGTTTTTCCATCAAGACAAAGATGCCTGTATCCATCATCTGAGGTATTTGGTAGGGTGGGTAAGTTGGTAATTAAACTGCCCATGGGTTCCACAAATATTACTGATCTTTCAGTTTGGATGGGGCTCTGTTTCATATTTTCCTTTCCTTGCATTTTCTCTCTGCCTCTGAAATATATTTACTTTCAAATGGGATTGCATTGTGTTTATTTTGTTGTGCAAAATGCCCCAATCCTGGGTGAGTTTCTCCAAGACACCATGTCAATGTCAAATTTCTAAATGAAACCTTTAGGAATGTCCTCTTATGTGTCTTTTGATATTATAACAATGCACCCCAGACTCACAGAATCTAAGGAATACAAGACCAGCCCAACACAGTTGTCACTCTCTCAACATGGGGTGTAGACGTTTGACATGCCAGCATGGCGAGCAGATTCCATGACTGGTACTTTACCCTGTTGTCTGACCTTCATAGGTTTCCAAAGGCAGCTCAAGTGAAAATAGTTGAGCTTGTTTGGCAAAGCATACGTGCACAGTCCAATTTTCACAAGCACAGAATAGAGTGGGAATGATTATTACTGTACAGACTTTCAGATTTGTAATGTTATGGACCAGGCCAGACCCCCTCAAAACATTTCAAGAAAGTAGCCCGGACCCTAACTTTGCTAGTTGCTTTAAGCAAGTGTAGATTGGATATCCCGGGGTGATGCAGCTGACCCACCCACTTAGTTTTAAACAAAACTGAATTTATTTGCAAGATTACTGCATGAAACACAAACAAAAGAGAACAGAATATAGAATAACTTAACCTATCCAAAAACCTAACAGATTATTCCAACCTTCATGATACTATTCCAAATACTTGCAACAATCCCCATAAGATTCAGCATGGAACGCCTTCTTCCATGCAGTCCAATTTCAAAACTGACTGCTTGCCTTTAGTAAACCACGCCAGAAAAAAGCTGAGCTGCCCGCTCCCCTTTCAATACGCAAGCATTTTTAAAACTTGAAAGCGTTTTGTCTGAGGCAGTATCTGTTATCTATAATCAAATTGACCTTAAAACCCTTGAAACCTTGAATTTTCAGAATCGCTGCTTTTACAACCTTGATGAATAAACAGCCAAGGACAGCATAACCTTGTTAAAGGAGCAGCATAATCACAATAGGCAGATTTATTACTCTGCATTCACAGACTGATGATCAGAGTCTGCTTAAGGTTACCCTTGCTTTGGCAACCTTTGCATGTGACTAACTTAAATGTGCTACCAAGGTAAGTGAACACGTCACTTGCTGAGCGTTCCTGGTCATGGATGAAACCTTGGACTCGTGTTTTGGCTATCCTGAAGCAAGCTGGTACATGACTTCAGTTTTATTTTTGTTGTTTGTAAGGCTGGAGTTTTTGCAAGCTTTGGAAAACAAACCCTCATTACATTGCGTGTCTATCTCTGAACTACAGGTGGTACAAAGTCATTAGGCAACCAAAAAAAATCGGTTAAGTATGTCATTGGAGACCATAGTCTTTGCCTGGAGTCATCTCAGATTGAGTTGGTATCCATTATGCAATATCTATTTTCAATGCTAGAATCATGATCATGAAAAGCTTTAGAAATCATAGTGGAGAAAACCATACTGAGGACAGCATACAGTTGCTTGCACACCATCCAGTTTTAACTCAAAATTGACTGGGAATGAATCAGAAGACTCACCATCATTCAGGATATGCATGACCATTGAATCACTATGATAGATTTCGCAGGGTAGCTAACCTTCTCCACTGCTGTCCAAAAACCCTCATGTCTGACTGTGTCAAAGGTCTTGGTCAGGTCAACAAATGTGGCATAGGGTGTTCTGTGCATGGAAAATCACCTAAATCTGTCTGACTGTAAACACCAAATCAGGTGTCACCTTACCCTTTCCTGAAACTAGGATCTGGCAGCAGATTCTGGTTGAGACATTACAGCATTAGAATTAAGTTTGTTGTCTCGTGTCCTCAAGTACAGGAATACAGTGAAAAGTGTACAAAGTCACCATTCCCAGCACCATCTTAGGTACAAAGACACCTAGGTACAAAATCTTAGGCACAAAGTAGAAAAGAAGTAAGTTAAAAGTTAAACATTACAATCTCTTTTCCAATAAAGTTGAAAAAAAAGGAATTACAGTGTGTTTTTAGCCATGGGCCTGCAGATGCTCCCTGCTGGGCTTCCTTATGTGGGCTTGCACTGCCAATGAGGGCTCATTCTCCACTGTGCAATGCCCACTCTCCCCCATGCTGGGCACACACCACTCTGTGACATCATCTCACCGCTAGAGTCTAGCCCAGCTCATGAGACATCTTACCATCTGCTGCCGTCTGAACTCACAGACAACCCTGCTGTTGATCACTAGAATCCCAAACTGAATAATCCAGAAATATTCTGGCAAAGATTGTGTTGGCGATGAAGAGTGAGATCCTCCATAATTGTCACAAGATTTGTGAGTTCCTTTCCCCATGTATTGGTGGGACATGGAGACATTCTTGTATTCTTGCAGGAGGATTGTTTTCCCTGCATGGACTGAAACAGCTTCTTGTGAGTTGAATGAGCTTGTTGACCAGGTATTGATATCCAGCCTCGTAGACTTTAACTGTGATTACATCAGCTCCTGGAGCTTTGATGCTAGACAGAAGTTTAATTGCATTAGCTAATTCTAAAGACCTTGGAGGATTACCAGCACAGCAGTTAATGGCAACCTGAGGCAGCTGTTGTCTGCTTATTCATTGATGAATGAAAGTTGATGAAGATGTGGTTAAAATGTTCTGTCCACCTTTCTAGAATTTGAGCTTTATCTGTGAGCAGTGCTGACCATTTTGCGCTGAAGTGTTGAATTAGTATTTTGGGGCCCATAGACAGAATTCAGAGCATCTTAGAATTTGTTGAACTCTTTCTGGCTGCATATGATTAAAATTAATTTACTTTCTGTTTAGTTAAGTGTCTTAAATCTCTGACTTTGCATTAGGCAGTCCTATGGATGTCCCAATAGTCAGCTTGAATAGTGGTGACTTGCATTGAGTTAATCCAGTAATTACTACAATATCTCATTAGTTTCATAAAACCAAACAAAATGTTATGAGATTAATCCAGAATCTAATAGACAGTAGACATCCTATAACTGGGTTAACACTCAGACAAGGAGATAACTGTCTGAAGTTGCTGCTCTGGTCTCTTTCCACTGACTTTCCTGTTGGAAGTGTGAATGTGGGGCAATAATGGTTTCAAACATTTCAGAACTGAATCCCAAACTGAAAAGGTTCCAAGAGACAGGAGATGGGTTGGGGGTGCAGGATTTTCTAATGGGATTTGGTCCAAAATCCAAGCTTAACTTAAATCAGCTGTGATCGAGAAAAACACATTCCTTTGTTCATGGGTCTCTCTTTCTCTACATTGTTGAGTCCTTGTTATCCAAAGGTTCATAATCATGGCTTATCCCCGAGCAAGGTGAGGCAAAATATCTCAGTTGGTTTGAGAATTGAAACCAACGATGGGTGATATTCTGCACCACACCCTAGCCAATTGAACTAACTAACTGTCCAGTCATGTGGTTAGTAAACAAAATAAAAATGTCATATAGATAATGACAATTCTATTTGGACATAAACAGGGTATGTTTAAATGGGCTGGAAGATGGGCAAAAATCAGTATGGCTTCCTTTCTGTGAATCATTCTTTCTCACCAAGCAAGTTCTAAAACATACTGTTTGAAAGGCTACACAGCATTTAAGCATCACTATCCTGGAAGTTAACAGATAACTCCAAGTTTTTATTGCTGAAAGCCAAGTGTAAGACCTCCTTTTGTGAACTTCATCAATTAAGGTGACATTTAATTGAATATGATGTTACATTGGGTAAAGAACAAATTTTAGAACCATATAACAAGTTCAGACAAAGCAGACATACCTCCTACTAGGAATCTGCATGTCTCCCCCAGCATGTACGAATTATTCATAGAGATTAGTATGAAATGGAGCATGTCACCTTCTATTAGATTTTCATGAGAAGTATACTAATGAGAATGATTCTAATGCTGAATCCAGGCGACTGTGGCATGTGATAACCCAGTGACAAATTATACATGAAAGTCTCTGAAAGCAGCATATTCCAGAGAAATAAGACAGACAATGATTTTTTATTTTTATTTCTGAGTCTATTTGTTGCTTTAATAAAGGTATCAGCTCTTGTAAGAAGTTTACTTGGAAATGAGATGCAAGGCATTTACTCAGAATTTCTATTTTGTAAGCTAGAGGTTTCGGAAATAAATAATCTCTATTTTACCAATTATCAAACATCAGTTAGTTGTAAAAGTAAAATTTTCTTTCATCTCAATTAATAACTTTCTCTGAAGATTCTAAATTCCTTCAAAGTACATCAAATGCTTCCTTAAAGGATGCCACAGTTTTTGCTGCAATTCTCTATATAGGAGTCTATTTACGTTATGGTCACAGTCTGTATTAAAGATATTGTCCCAATACCAGGTCTAAATTTGCCTTTGATAAATGAACCTGAGTTAATTTACTACACCCACAATTCAGTCTGAGGTGACCATCTGAATGTATCTTTTCCATGAATCCCAGATACTTCTGTAAGATCATTTCTCAAACACTTCTATTTTCATCCGTATAGCCAATACCCTTTGCAGAATAGCTGCAGTGCCAGTGAAAATGTTGAATTTTGTAAAATATATTAATCTCAAGAAAAATGTAAAAAATTAGCATTAAATCATCAGTAACATGGAGTTTATGGCTAACATTAACTACTAATTGACAGGAGATTGTTAGAATTGAATTCACGAGAAGAGAGCTGAATGGCAGAGCCACTTGGCTTAATCAGCAATAGCAAATCATTAATAAAAGCATGTCTATAGAGCAAGTGTAGGGAGTGGGATTAATTGAAGGTGTGTCTGCTGAAGTCCTAAAGCATGTTCATAGAAATACAGAAAATAAGAGCTGGAGTCCTTCAGGGCTGCTCCACCACTCAATATAATCATGGCTGATCATCGAAGTCAATATCTAATGCCAGCTTTCTCCCCATATCTTTTGATCCCTTTAGTCCTCAGAACTATATCCAACTCTTCCTTGAAAACATTCAATATTTTTGCCTTAGCCACTTTATATGGGAGAATATTCCACAGGCTTACCACTATGCATGTCATTACTCTAACCCCAATTCCATACACTTGAATTTTACACAGTAATCTCTTAATTGGGATCTTAGCAAAAGCCTTCCAAAAGTCCAAGTAAACCACATCCACGGACTCCTCCTTATCAACTGTACTAGTTACATCCTGAAAGCTTTCCAGTGGACTTGTCAAGCATTATTTACCCTGAGTAAATCCATGCTCACTCTGTCCGATCCTGTAATTGTATTCTATGTTCTCTGCTATTAAGTCTTTTATAAAGGACTCTTTATTTTTTATTATTTATTTTGTCACTAATCAATCCCAAGCTAACTGGTCTATAGTCCCTTTTTTCTCTCTATCTCCTTTTTTAAATAGTGGGGTTACATTAGTAACCCTCCAATCTATAGGAACCATTCCATTTTCTATACAGTCTTGAACTACCAAAGCAACCACTATTTAGATTAGATTAGATTAGATTAGATTAGATTAGATTACTTACAATGTGGAAACAGGCCCTTCAGCCCAACAAGTCCTATACTCTAAACATTAACTCAAGCATGAACTTTTAAAATGTGTGTTGGCTGTAATGAAAAACTGATGAATGCTGCTTGCTTCTGATGCAGCTAATTTGCAAAATAACTGCGCAAAGTTAAACGTGCTGCTGAGTGACTTCACCTCTCAGCCAGAGGTATAGATTTTGTATAATATCAGCACGACACTACATTAGCTGCTGTCCCCTCTTACAGGGGTGCATTCTACTGTACTGGAGTAGGTGCTGCAACTAGTTGCAGAAATGAGTGAGAGCAAGTAGAACTTGGAGTTATGACACAGTAGAGTGAAAAGCTTGATTCAAGATTCACTGCTTCTGCTCTGGACCCCTTGGTGGAGGTGGTGGGCAGGAGGAGAGGTCCTTGATCCACATAACGACAGGAAGTCCTGCAGACAAACTCCATAAAGGTTGTGCGGAGCAGATAACTGCAGTGATCAATGCCAAAAGTCTAGCCCCAATGACCTGGGTGCAGTGCTACTCAAGCAATTGGATCCAAAAATAATATATCCTATCACTTGTATCACTAGCTTTGTACACTGCTCAATGTACTGATGGCAAGAAGGATCACACTAGGATGATAATGGACATTGACGTTCGCAATACTCTGTGTATGGTAACACATCAGTAGGATATCGAGATCGGAATCCTTTTCATTTGGGGGACACCTGCAATTTGTCAATTCTGCAATTACAGCAAATTTGCATTGACAAAGTGCGCTTTACAGATGCTGCTGGACCTGCTGGGTTTCTCGGGTTTTGTGTTTCTACGGCATTTTTCACAAACTCAGGACTACAGTGGCCAAGAAGGCACTTCACCAACACCTTCTTGAGGGCAATCAGGGCTGAGCAACAAAAGCTGGCTTTGCCAATTACATTCACATCCCACAAAAGAATAAAGAAGGAATATCCTAAAGACTGTAAAGCCGACTAAGTACTTTTGAGTATAGTTACTGTTCCAATGTAATTTGTAGCAGCCAGTTTGCACACAAACTGCCACAAATGGTGATGCGATCTTTATGTTTTTGCGATCTTTTGTAAGTGATAAGTATTGATAAGAAGGTCAAGAATAGCACCCCTATTCTTCAAAATCTTTCATCTGGATTCTAGTCAACATATTGGGTCTTGGTTTAATATCTTTTATGAAAGACAGAAACAGTAGCTTATGCCTAGTGCTGTATTAGAGTGTCAGCCAAGAATTTTGTGCTCAAATCGCTGGAGTAGTTCTTGAACCAGCATTTGTGGGATGTGGGCAATGCTGACAGGCCAGCACTTACAGTCTGTCCCTAGTTGCCCTTGAGAAGGTGGTAGCGAGCTGCCTTTGTGGACTGCAGTAGTCCACCTGTTGTGGGTTGACCCACAATACCATTAGGGAGTGAATTCCAGGATTTTGATGCAGCAACAGTGAAGGAACAGCAGTATATTTCCATGTCAAAATGGTGATGGCTTGAAGGAGAACTCGAAGGTCATGGTGTTCCCAGTTAACTTAGTGATAAGTCCTTTGAGCCATAGTTAGTTATAACCGTTTATATCTGGTGGCAAAAATGACATCAATTTATGTAAATCTTATTTTCACTGTGCATAAATTGTTTTATATACAGTGAGAACAAGCAAATTGGATTTTGACCACTTTGAACACTACATAATAAAACTGGAAAGAATTTTTAGTGAATCACAATTTTGAAAACCATTGCTGTTAAGCAATGACTAACTGAGGCCATTTTAAAAGTCTGTTATCCTTGGGCAGTCACAGTTTTAAAAAAAATGTGATTATCTTGACATCCATTATGATGCCAAACAAAGAAGCTTTGATTTAGTGTGCTCGTTCATTCCACCCGCAATTCTGCTACCAAAATGAATAAGGCCCCCAATTCAGAAAGATTACCATTTGATGGGTTTAAATAAGGGAGGGTGGCAGCTTCCTTTAATTTGTTACAAAAAAATCTCTAGGCTCTGGATAATTTTGTTTTGATATACAATGTGCATCTGAGGCTAGCATCTAGCATCAATTTACATTTATTATTCCATCTCTGCAGGAAAGTTGAATTTTGTCATTGATGTTTTCACCTACTAAACAGCAGGTAGTAACTACACCAGAGAGGCTGTCAGCAATCTTTTGTTGTCAGATGATGGCATTTTGTTTTTGACTAAAATGACGAGAAAACTAGGTCTACTTAAAGGTTTTTTTTTCCCTGTGAACAAAATGACACTTTACTTGCAATTAAGTGAAAGAGGCATTTTGTCTTTCAGGTCAGACTATTTAGTTCCTGAGTTCCCTTTAACCAGTATTAGATTAAAAAGAAAGAGGAAGAGCTACCCTATAGATCTTTGTTTAGAATAGTTTGGAATGTCTAACAACTCTCTCGAATTGTAAGTTCACGGGGCGACAATTCAAAGCTGTTATGTCTGCTGGATATGTCAAACAGCAGGCTACCATACATGATTTGATGACAAAAGACTGCAGGGTAAATTGACCAATTGGCAATATTTTCACAACAGAGGCAAAAGTGATCAATGTTGTAAGACTAGGTCTTGTAAAGGGAGCTGAAAAAGGTTTAATGTATGAATGGCCTTGGACAACTTGCTGATGTCTGGCACTTGCAAATGCTAAAGATATACCACATGAATGTCTCTTGCACTCCTGAGAAACTGGGCTATTCTGACTGCAGCCAGCTGCAGACCTTCTCCTCCCCTTCCATTATGTTAGAGCCACTACTAGCAAGGCAAGCAGCCCAAAGTTTATTATTTTAATTGGGAGAGTTACCAGGCCTCAGTAGCTCATCTAGGTTATTAAAATGAAATTTAAGTCCATCTTAGTTCAGCTTTAGTTGGGTCTCCACCAGGATACAGTACATGCTATCTGTGTGGATCAGATTAAAGCAATTGAATCAGCTCTAGTTTCCACAGGTCTATTATTCACCAACATAAGCAAACTGAATTGACAATCACTGAGAAATATTTTATGAAGCCATTCTGCCAATATAATAACATCAAAGCTAGGCTCTCTGGTTAACAATGACTTAATACAGATAATAGCACTGGTCAACTGAGTACATTATATAATCTTTATGTGCATTGTGCCCTGATTTAATTGCTGCACACGTCCACATATGGAGGTTCCCTGCTCTCTGTCCCTGATTGGATTAGTAGAGCATATGACTCCTCCCTCAGAGATCTTCTCTTAAATGGGTCAACTACTATACCCAGAACCTGGCCTAAACATCTAAACATAAAAGCTGGTTTCATTTTTCTTCTAGCCCTCCTTCCCTGATCATGGCAGCATGCTGAGGTATGATTTGTTGAATGCCAGTAGCTATCAAGCACCTTCTTCTGCAAGAGTGTGCCACTGGAAAAGCACAGTCGATCAGTCAGCATTCAAGGAGCAGGAGAGCATTAGCCCTTCAAAAGGAAGAGCTCATTCCTGATGAAGAGCTTATGCTCAAAATGTCGATTTTCCTGCTCCTCAAATGCTGCCTGAGCTGCTGTGATTTTCCAGTGCCACACTCTCGACTCTGATCTCCAGCATCTGCAGTCCCACTTTCTCCTGTATTCTTCTGCAAGCCAACACTCTGATTGTGGTATTTAATGGCAGTCTTGTCTGTCACTGGTGAGTCAACAAAGGTCCATATCACTTCCTTTCAGAAATGTCTGCTTAACTGGGCAGCTACTGGTCTCCCTCAACATCAAGCATTCCAGGAGTGGGTGCAAGCCCCACCAACTAAAAGCAAAGACTAATCAAAGGCTGGCAGTTCATCACTGAGCAGTAATATGGTGGCGGCAGGGTAAGGGAGTGGGTAACACTTGACAATGAACAAAGTAGAGCACCATTTTAAATTACACAAGATGAGATGAACTAGTATGCATCATTGACAATTTTTACTATTTTATTTGTGCGACGCTATGCTTAAATAAGGTCCATGCTCCCTAAGGGATCCAGATATCATCGAGTGATAGTAGAATAGGGTTTACAGAAAGGAGTAAGAAGGTGAACAGCAAATAAATGGGATTGGCTTTCAGCAGTTGCCTCAGTCCTGATGCCAAGCTGACGGGGACTACGAATCCTGGCTTTGCAAGGACAGTCATTGTTTTCCATTAAATTTCTCAGTGGACTGATAATTTCTTCAAAATAGTTGAACTGTTCAAATTTTCATCTTTATATCAAATATTAACTGGACATAGTGGGGAAAAGTCTTTCATCCTTTTTCCTGTAAACATAATCAGACAGAGCAAGTGTAATCATTGTGTACGACTAAATGTTTATTTTCTACAAATTTAATTTAGACTGTAGTTAGTATTAAATTGAAGCTTACTGTGTTTGCAGTTGCTAACTTTAAGCAGGGTTTTAACAAATCTTGCAGTGAAAGATCAGATAAATTAAGAGTGAGTTCAAATCAGGCCTTCATTAAGTGAGTCACACGGGCCTTTTGTCTTAAGTGCTGAATGGGATACTTTGGATATTTTTAACCAAACTGCTCAGAGATGCTACAGGTGCAGGTGAGACGTGAACGCAGACCTTCTCATTCAGAGGTCGGGACATACCAGAACTACAAAGAATTGAAGTTTCAGTGGGCTCATGCTTAGGTGTACAGCCAGTGGGCTGGTTTAGATTAGATTACCTACAGTATGGAAACAGGTGCTTCATCCAACAAATTCACACCGACCCTCCGAAGAGTAACCCAGCCGGACCCATTTCCCTACCCTGTATTTATCCCTGACTAATGCACCGATCACTATGGGCAATTTAGCATGGCCAATTCACCTGATTGTGGGAGGAAATCAGAGCACCTGGAAGAAACCCACACAGACAGTCAACATGGCGGGAATCGAACCCAGGTCCCTGCTGCTGTGAGGCAGCAGTGCTAACCACTGAGCCACCGTGCCACCTCATTGTTATTGTGCACTCATGGTTCCACTGGGTGCAGTCTATTCCCACTTTGCCAGTTATTCATGTTCCCCATCTTCAATTCAGCAAGCCTGCTCTAAAATCCATGTATTCTACAGGCTTCCTTACTTGTTTCACTTAATTTCTTTCATTTGCCATTTTTATAATACTGCATTCAATTCCGGTTGCCATTCTATAGGAAATATGTTGTTAAACTTGAGCGGATGCAGAAAACATTTACAAAGAAGTTGCTGGGACTGGAGGGTATGAGTTATAGAGAAATGCTGAAGAGGCTGGGGCTTTTCCCCCTACAGCATCAGAGGCTGAGGGGGGATTTTATAAAGGTTTAGACAGGGTGAATAGGCAAGGTTTTTTTCCCAGCGTAGAGCAATCCAAAACTAGAGGGCACTGATTTCAGGTGAGAGAGGCAACATTTTCACACAGGGAGTGATGTTTGTATGGAACCAAGCTGCCAGGGAAGTGGTGGAGGTGGGTACAATTACAACGTTTAAAAGGCATCTGGATGGGTACATGAATAGGAAGGGCTTGGAGGGTTACGGGCTGGGTGCTGGCAGATGGAACTGGATTGGGTTGGGATATCTTCGAGTAAAAAGTGAGGTCTGCAGATGCTGGAGATCAGAGCTGAAAATGTGTTGCTGGTTAAAGCACAGCAGGTCAGGCAGCATCCAAGGAACAGGAAATTCGACGTTTCGGGCCAGAGCCCTTCATCAGGAAGGGCTCTGGCCCGAAACGTCGAATTTCCTGTTCCTTGGATGCTGCCTGACCTGCTGTGCTTTAACCAGCAACACATTTTCAGCTCTGGGTTGGGATATCTGGTCAGCATGAACAAGTTGGACCGAAGGGTCTGTTTCCGTGCTATACATCTCTGCTGGGGAGGATTTAAACTATGAAGGTGGTGGTGGTGGTGGTTGGGAAGGGGGGGGAGGGGATCCAGGGAGATAGTGAAGAAAGAGATAAATCTGATACTGGTAAAGTTGAGAAAAGAAGCGAGTCAAACAGTCAGGGCAGGCAGGGACAAAGCACAGTACAAAGTAAGACTGATAAATTAAACTGCATTTATTTCAATGCAAGAGGTCTAACAGGGAAGGTAGATGAACTCAGGGCATGGTTAGGAACGTGAGGCTGGGATATCATAGATATTACAGAAACATGGCTCAGGGATGGACAGGACTGGCAGCTTCATGTTCCAGGATACAACTACTACAGGAAGGACAGAGAGGGAGGCAAGAGAGGAGGGGGAATGGTGTATTTGAAAAGGGATAGCACTACAGCTGTACTGAGGGAGGATATTCCTGGAAGTAATCCAGGGAAGTTACTTAGGTGGAACTGAGAAATAAGAAAGGCATGATCACCTTATTGGAATTGTATTCTAGACCCCCTAATAGTCAGTGGGAAATTGAGAAACAAATTTGTTAGGAGACCTCAGTTATCCCAAATAATAATAAGGTGGTTATAGTAGGGGATTTTAACTTTCCAAACATAGACTGGGACTGCCATAGTGTTAAGGGTTTAGATGAAGAGGAATTTGTTAAGTGTGTACAAGAAAATTTTCTGATTCAGTGTGTGGACGTACCTACTAGAGAAGGTGCAAAACTTGACCTACTCTTGGGAAATAAGGCAAGGCAGGTGACTGAGGTGTCAGTCGGGGAGCACTTTGGGGCCAGTGACCATAATTCTATTAGATTTAAAATGTGATGGAAAAAGATAGACCAGATCGAAAAATTGAAGTATTAGACAAAAGCTTTCAAAAGCTGATTGAGGACAGATGTTTGCACGTAAAGGGATGGCTGGAAAATGGGGAGCCTTCTGAAGTGAGAAAACGAGAGTCCAGAGAAAGTATATTCCTGTTAGGGTGAAAGAAAAGGCTGGTAGGTATAGGGAATGCTGGATGACTACAGAAATTGAGAGTTTGTTTAAGAAAAAGAAGGAAGCATATGTCAGATATTGACAGGATAGTTCAAACGAATCCTTCGAAGATTAAAAACGCAGTAGGAGTATACTTAAGAGGTAAATTAGGAGGGTAAAAAGCGAACATGACATGGCTTTGGCAAATAGAGTTAAGGAGAACTCAAATAGTTTTTACAAATACATTAAGGACAAAATGGTAGAGGTTGAACTTATCAAAAAGTTGCAGTAAAATGTTTTGTGTGTGTGGTTGCGTGTGTTTTGTGTGTGTGTGTGTGTGTGTGTGTGTGTTTGTGTGTGCGCGCTATTTTGAGATTCACCCCACAAAGGCAGCAGCAGTCTTGCTGTTGATGTCCACTCCAGCTGCTCGGGGGCGGGGGGGGGGGGGGGGGGAAGGGGGGGTCACTGGGGCAGACGGGGAGCTCATGGGGGGGGGGGCATGGATCAAAGGGTGGACGGTAGGGGCGGGGTTGGGTGGGGCGGAGCTCGCGCACAGTGTGCTGCTGCCTAGTCTGAACCTAGCAAGTGCTCGCTGTGTCACTCCCATTGAACTGATGAGGGGAGGTGGAGGGTGGGGGGCGGTGTTGGTGGTGGGAGGCTTCAGCAATGCTGCAGGTCCTTTACACATGAGTATGTATCTGTTCAGAAACAAACCCTATTTCGCTGTGAGGAAACGTTGGCTAGACTGGATTTATTTTCACTGGAACGCATAAGGTTGAGAGTGATCTGATAGACGTTTAAAAGATTGTGAATGCCATGGATAGAGTGGAATGCATGAGACTTTTTCCCAAGTTGGGGGGGTCAATTACTGGGGGGAACCCGTTAAAGGTGTGAGGGGGCAAGTTTAAAAGAGATGGGCAAGGCATGTTTTCATACAAAGGGTGGTGAGTACCTGGAACAGAGGAGATGGTGGAAGCAGAAAATTGTTTTTCAGATTGGAGGCCTGTGACCAGTGGAGTGCCACAAGGATCGGTGCTGGGTCCATTACTTTTCGTCATTTATACAAATGATTTGGATGTGAGCGTAAGAGGTATAGTTAGTAAGTTTGCAGATGACACCAAAATTGGAGGTGTAGTGGACAGCAAAGAAGGTTACTTCAGAATACAACGAGATCTTGATCAGATGGGCCAATGAGCTGAGAAGTGACAAATGGAGTGTAACTTAGATTAATGCGAGGTGCTGCATTTTGGGAAAGCAAATCTTAGCAGGACTTATACACTTAATGGTAAGGTCCAAGGGAGTGTTGCTGAACAAAGAGACCATGGAGTGCAGGTTCATAGTTCCTTGAAAGTGGAGTCACAGGTAGATACGATAGTGAAGAAGGCATTTGGTAAGCTTTCCAATTTTGGTCAGATTATTGAGTACAGGGATTGGGAGGTCATGTTGCGGCTGTATAGGACATTGGTTAGGCCACTTTTGGAAAATTGCATGTAATTCTGGTTTCCTCCCTATCGGAAGGATGTTGTGAAACTTGAAAGGGTTCAGAAAAGATTTACAAGGATGTTGCCAGGTTTGCAGTATTTGAGCTATAGGGAGAGATTGAATAGACTGGGCCTGTTTCCCTGGAGCATCAGAGGCTGGGGGATGACTTGATGAATGTTTATAAAGTCATGAGGGGCATGGATAGGATAAATAGGCAGAGTCTCTTCCCTCTCCACAACTAGAGGACATAGATTTAGGATGAGATGGGGAAAAATATAAAAGGGACCTGAGGGGCAACTTTTTCACACAGAGGATGGTATGTGTATGGAATGAGCTGCCAGAGGAAGTGGTGGAGGCTGGTACAATTGCAACATTTAAAAGGCATCTGGATGGGAATACGAATAGAAAGGGTTTGGAGGGATATGGGCCGGTGCTGGCAGGTGGGACTAGATTGGGTTGGGGTATCTGGTCGACATGGACGAGTTGGACTGAAGGGTTTGTTTCCATGCTCTATGACTCTACCAGAAAGATGTGAATGCTTTGGAGAGGTACCGGAAACGGTTTACTTGGTATGGGGGATTTTCGCTGTGAGGAAACGTTGGCTAGACTGGATTTATTTTCACTGGAACGCATAAGGTTGCGAGTGATCTGATAGATGTTTAAAAGATTGTGAATGCCATGGATAGAGTGGAATGCATGAGACTTTTTCCCAAGTGGGGGGGTCAATTACTGGGGGGAACCCGTTAAAGGTGTGAGGGGGCAAGTTTAAAAGAGATGGGCAAGGCATGTTTTCATACAAAGGGTGGTGAGTACCTGGAACAGAGGAGATGGTGGAAGCAGACACAACAGCAGTATTCTAGAAACACCTGGATGAATATATGAACAGGAAGGGAATTACAGGATACGGACCCTGTAAGTGAAGACAGCTTTAGTATGGAAGGGCAAAATGTGGCGGTTCAAGCTTGGAGGGCCAAAGGGCCTGTTCCTGTGCTGTACTGTTTTTTGTTCTTTACTAATAATGCAGATTTAGGGACTGGACCTTCTTGATCAGTATGGCCACATGTAATTTAGCTATCCAAAGATTCCTTGGATGAAACTTAAAACTAGGATTATAACATCACACAATTCTGGCATTTCCCTCAAAAGAATAATTTTAAAACATAAATTTATGTGGATCCAAGGGAGCATACACGTTCCCTCTGACTCCACAACTTTCTTCTCCTCCCATTCCCCCCATGCACCACCACTGCATCGACCCATGCCGGAATAGCATGTGAAAATAAAATATAAATATCAGCAAGTAAATCTGTGCAGCAATGAATCCAGCTTTTTAATAGCTGGCCTTTAGGGCAACTTTTTCAGTATTGTGTATAATGGACTGAGTTGGCAGAGGAAGTGGTAGAGATGAGTACAATTACAACATGAAAAGACATTTGGTCCGGTACATGGATAAGAAAAGTTCAGAGGGCTATGGGCCAAATTCAGGCAAGTTCAGTTTAGTTCAGTTTAGGAAACTTTGTTGGCATGGATGAGTTGGGACGAAGGGGCTGTTTCTGTGCTTTGTACCTCCATGACTCTAAGCATGAGCAATTGAATCAATTTAGTCTAAATTAAAAAGCAGCCTCGCAGTGACAGATTACAGCTCATGCTCACATTGTGCAAGTCCCAGTATCAGACACCACCATCATCTGAAAGTGTTCCCCTTTTACAACTTTCTAGGTTTGATACAAAATCATCAGGTACAGTATTATGTGTTAAATGGAGAAACAGATCTCAGGGAAAAAAATATCTTGTAAGTAACATTTTGTCCAATAAAAAGGCAGTTCTTTATGGTTAATATGATGCAACATTGAAGGCAGACATGAGGAAAGCCACGACTCAGCCGTGTCTTACCTTGCCTGAGAGGAAAGTGATGAAACATGGAAGGAACACTGGTTAATTTGTAAATAGCTAATGACTTCCACTTTTATGCTCTTTTTTTTTGCATTTGAAAAAATGAATCATAAATGATACACTGTGGATTCAGATGCAATATGTACAATGTGCTAAAGTTCAGATCATTCTCATTACATAAAAAAAATTCATTTAGATGTAGCAAACCAGTAACAATGTCCTCGCAGACACACTAAACAGAGCTATGAGGGCATAGATTTTATTTAGGAGGAGTAAGTGAGGACTGCAGATGCTGGAAATCAGAGCTGAAAATGTGTTGCTGGAAATGCACAGCAGGTCAGGCAGCATCCAAGGAACAGGAGAATCGATGTTTCGGGCATGAACCCTTTTTCAGGAATGAGGAAAGTGTGTCCAGCAGGCTAAGATAAAAGGTAGGGAGAAGGGACTAGGGGGAGGGGCGTTGGAAATGCGATAGGTGGAAGGAGGTCAAGGTGAGGGTGATAGGCCGGAGTGGGGGTGGGGGCGGACAGGTCAGGAAGAAGAGTGCAGGTTAGGAAGGTGGTGCTGAGTTCGAGGGATTTGACTGAGACGAGGTGGGGGGAGGGGAAATGAGGAAACTAGAGTTCCCCTCCCCCCCACCTTGTCTCAGTCAAATCCCTTGAACTCAGCACCGCCTTCCTCACCTGCAATCTTCTTCCTGACCTCTCCGCCCCCACCCCCACTCCGGCCTATCACCCTCACCTTGACCTCCTTCCACCTATCGCATTTCCAACGCCCCTCCCCCAAGTCCCTCCTCCCTACCTTTTATCTTAGCCTGCTTGGCACACCCTCCTCATTCCTGAAGAAGGGCTCATGCCCGAAATGTCAATTCTCCTGCTCCTTGGATGCTGGCTGATCTGCTATAGATTTTATTTATTAAGACAACAACAAACTAACCTGAGAAAATGTGCAAGAGGGTTGTGAATAAATCGTGTAAAATGTCTGCAGGTCAAAATATCAAGTCTGGGGAAGGGTGTGGACCAAGAAGGGAATTTTTGAACAAAGGAATAGAAGGGAAATAGGACTGAGAAGAATGGTTGAGCCAGAATTACTTGTTGATTTGCAAACATGAACATAAAGTACAAAACATAAATAAACAAGATGATTTTAATGGACACATAACTATTAGCAAGTTTTGAGAAGATTTGTAGCTCATGTTGGGGTTCTGGATGTAAGTTTGCTTGCTAAGTTGGAAGGTTCATTTTTAGACATCTCATCACCATGCTAGGTAACATCACCAGTGAGCCTCCGGTAAAACACTGGTGTTATGTCCTGCTTGCTATTTGTATGTTTAGATTCCCTTGGGTTAGTGATGTCATTTCCTGTTCTTTTTCTCAGAGGGAGGTAAATGGGATCTAAATCAATATGTTTGTTGACAGAGTTCGGTTGGAATGCCACTCTTCTAGAAATTCTCGTGTGTCTCTGTTTGGCTTGTCCTAGGGTGGATGTGTTGTCCAAGTGAAAGTGGTGTCCTTCCACATCCATATGTAAGGATACTAGTGAGAGTGGGTCATGTCTTTTTGTGGCTGGCTGATGCTCGTGTATCCTGCTGGCTAGTTTTCTGTCTGCTTGTCCAATGTAGTGTTTGATACAGTTCTTGCAAAGTATGTTAATGACGTCTGTTTTGCTTGTTGTCTGTATAGGGTCTTTTAAGCTTGTTAGCTGCTGTTTTGTTGGTGGATTTGTGGGCTACCATGATGCCAAAAGGTCATCTAAACACATAAACAGCAAGCAGGACATAATGCTAGCACTTCACTGGAGGCTCACTGATGATTTTACCTAGCATGGTGATGAAACGTCTGAAAACAAACTTTCTAGCTCAGTGAGCAAACTTACATTCACACATAACTATGTTACAGCATGAACATTAATCAGATTTTGTCTATAGCAAGAGTGGAAACTAAATGTTACCAGGCATAAAGTTTACATGGAAAATGAAGGAAGCAAATGGCAAATTTGCAGATCCATTTTTATTCATAGTAGGGCTTGAAACAACAAGTTAGAATTTGTGTACACATCCATTTGCTTCACCTCTCATGACATCAAAGGCCCTAAAGCACTTCACAGGCAATAAAGTACTTTTAAAAGATAATCATTTTTGTAATGTAGGGTGATGTGGTACCCCATTTATAAACAATAAGCTCTCACAAAGAAAACTGAAATAAATGTGCTTGGTTCATTTTCATTATATTGACTAAGGGATCAATTTTGACTCAGACAATGGAACTTCTGCATTGAAGCAAAAGAGTGGACCTACTGAAATTTTCAAAATTCTGAGGAGACGAGAAGAGAAAGATTATTTTCATTAGTTTGCAGTTTGTTTATCTTTATTCTCCCATGGATGTGGGCATCACTAGCAAGACAGCATTTCTTGATCAGTCATAATTATTCTTGAACTGGTTGATTTGCCATGGCAGTTAGGAGTCAATCACATTGCAGTGCATCTGGAGTCACATGGAGACCAACTAAGGACTGCAGATTTCCACCCCGAGATGAAATTAGTGGATCAGAGGGTTTTTGCAACAATCAGATTTTTCAGTAATTTCAGGCGTATTCATTTTAAGATTTTATATTCGAGGAGCTGCTGTAGTACGAGTTGCATCTGCATCCTGTAGCATTAGCCTGCGTCTCTGAATTTCAGGTCTACTGACGTTACCACTTTGTCACTGAGGAATTAGGGATTGATGAAAGACTAGAAAGTGCACAGTAATCTTTTTTCCTATCCACAATCTGACAGAGGGATTATCATAAGAGAGTGCATCTATACAATTTATATTTATTTAGCAATCATAAACAAAACACTGACACAGTGAGGGGAGGGGTATGCTTTTGTAATCTCTCTTTAGTTTGATCTTTAATAATTAAATCAGTAATACTTTTTTTTCCCAGTTTTGATCTTGAACAGGTCAGTTAAAAGCTTGAAGCACTGTATCGATCAAAATGTTTCCCATCACTGGTGAAGAAACATGATGTTTTTTAATATTACATCATTTAAGATTATAATTTTAATAGCATTATTTGGCATGTTCTAAGAAGAGGCAGATTAACCTA
The DNA here is from genome assembly GCF_020745735.1 of Hemiscyllium ocellatum. Taxonomy (NCBI): domain Eukaryota; kingdom Metazoa; phylum Chordata; class Chondrichthyes; order Orectolobiformes; family Hemiscylliidae; genus Hemiscyllium; species Hemiscyllium ocellatum. The sequence goes on along the minus strand of NC_083408.1, from coordinate 71,979,824 downwards.
AAGGCTTTTGAACTCTTATGAGATGCCCAGAAAAACTTCCATTCTTGGTAAAACTCAGCATGGCAGAGATAAATGAAACCAATCTAATAGCTGAAAGTAGTTTAAGTGTAACATATTTAACATGATTTATTTCATTTATACCATAACATTCTATAACAACTATCTACATTTATATAGTATTGCAGTTATAGTGAATCATCCCATGGCATTTTGCCAGAACCTTACTAAAACATAACACTAAGCCACATAAAGCATTTTTAGGAGAGCTGACCAAAAGCTTGATTGGTCTCACTTCACAACTAGATCTTACCAGTCCAGGCACATCCTGAAACGTACATGACAAGCCCTTCACCCCAGAATGATTCTTGTAAACCTCTTCTGGACCCCTCCAACACCTGCACATCTTCCTTAGATATGGGACCCAAAACTGCTCACAAAATTCCAATTAACACAGCCTCAGCAATGTCTCTCTGCTCTTGTGTTTCCGTCTTCTCAAAATGAATGCTAACATTGCATTTGCCTTCCTAACTTTCATCATATATCCCTTTCTTTGTTTATCCTACTAAGTGCATCACCTCAGACTGATTTCTATTTGTCACTGATAAGCCCATCTGTATTGTACGGTAATCTATAGCCTCATTATTTACCACTCCTCCAATTTTCCTATCAATCTACTGATCGACTCTCTTATATTCAAGTCTAATATTATCTATTACCATGAGAATACAGAAAGTAATTGCCTTTGCAAAACAGATACACAAGATTAAATTAATGCTGATATGCCTGGACATTGTTATTTGCATAACTTACACATATTGTATTCATAATATAGTACATCCATCAGGATAGAGGCAACATTGAGATAAGCAAATACTTGCAAATCGCATCAGCCATAGTCCACAAGGACGAAGTGATAAACTATTACAAATTAGGAACTTGATCAAATCTCTTGGCCGTTATTGTATACATTGTGGAATTTGAACTTGGTCACAGAACAAAACAGAACGCAACTGCTTTTAATCTGAATGAATGTTATCAGACAGTATGAACAGGATTCCGCTTCTAGAAGTTGACGCTTGCCACACAAAGACACTGGCAAACAGCAAGCCCGGCAACAACTACACACACCGGGAATGGGGAATCTCAGCATCTCCGGAGCTCAGTGGAGGGGCAGCCAAGGAAACTGGCTCATTCTAAAACTCAGCCTCCAAATCTGCCATCTTCCTACTCAAACAAGAAAATCACCAAAGCCCATCCTTCAGACACACACCCAGTAAACTGAAATCTCAACTAGGAAGTCAAAAATAAATACTCATTATAAAATCAATGTAAACATCATATCCAATAAAATGTCAGCAACTTTAAGGCTGAACGTGTCTTTTTGGAGGTGATTGGAGAGAAACGTCTGCCTTGCCCTTGAGGATCACCCCTACCGAACAGTAACTTCAAACGAGTGCTTCCTGCAACTGTTGGCGTTGGTGACAAGGTACAATCGGAGTCTGTGCACTTTGAATCTCATTGAACAGCTGAAACAGAGCTTACCAACTGCGGCTGGGTTCCTCGCCGCTTCCCGGCCTCCGCTCGGTTTGGCCAGAGATCCCGCTTGCAGCTCACAGAGAGTCGACCCTGACGCCACACATCCCCCCGACCATCGGTAAAAGCTCAGGTCAGGAGAGTGGAGAGGAAAGGGGGGTAAAGGAACTGCTCTCCCTACTTCTGCCCGCGTTCCCTTCCGCGATCTGCCACTTGCATTGCTCAAGTGCGGCTTTTTCAACAGCTTCTGTCAGAGGAGGCGCCTTATGCTGCATCCTCTGCGCATTAAAACGTAAGAGGTCAGGACTGAGCACTGAAACATGTGACACTCTCCCAGATGGGCTCGTCCAAGCGAACGGTTTGCTTTATAAAACATCTCACAATCTCTCCAGCCTTTACCACAGACGCAAAACCAGGGCTCTGACTCAAAGGGAATAACTATAGTTAGATTGTTTAGCCTCCTTTTGTTCATGTCTCTATTTTCCACGTTGTAAAGACGAATAAAATCAATTGTAATAGAGCAGTTAACGATCATTTTTGGAAAAATAATGCGGATGCTAGAAATCTGAAATAGAAAATTCTGGAGAAACTCAGCACGTCTAGCAGTATCTGTGGAGAGAGAAACGGTTAACGTTTCCAGTCCGATGTGACTCATTCACGCCAGACTATGACCATCTCCAACAAAAAAAATCCAGTCATCCTTCGTTGACATTCAAATCTATCAACAGCGCCATTCTCCACTTGTAAAAAAATATGCTGCGGCTCATAATTTATAGTACTGGACCAGCACAACATGTTATCGTGACTAGGAATTCCAGACAAGTAACAATTCCTGACTTCCCAAGTTTTTTTTTCCCTCACTTTCTACAAGGTAATCTGTGATGGAATAGTTTCACTTGCTATGAGTGCCAATTTAACAACACTCAGAACATCAACATTTTCAAGGGTTAGTTGCAGACCACCTACACTCCGTCCGCAAAAATGACTCCGAGTTTCCACTTCAACGCACCACTGTGTTCCCTGTCCGACATTATCGGAGTCCTGGTGCATAGTCGAAGAACAACTGCTTGGGACCCTGAAGCCTCTAGGACTCAACATCGAATTAAATACTCCCACCTGTTATATCCACCTCATACCTGGCCCTGTTATGACATGGGTTGCTTTAGCACAGTCACTTATTCCCACAGGTAAAAACAATGACTGTAGATGCTGGAAGCCAGATTCTGGATAGAGGTGCTGGAAGAGCACAACAGTTTAGGCAGCATCCGAGGAGCAGGAAAATCGACGTTTCGGCCCATTATCAAATAATATGGGCTCCATTTAGCACAGCTAACACATTTTCTCACTCTTATCTCTTATCTGTTATTCAGCTTCTGTCCTGTCTGCTATCCATTATCTCCTTGTTTACCTAACCATTTCTCTAGCTGGGGTCTGTCTCAACCCATCTGCTCACCTTCCCTTCCACCCCACCCCAACTTTGGCTTCAGCATAAATACCCAGCTTTTCCACCTAGTAACAGTTCTGATAATGAGCCACTAGACCCAAACTGTTAACTCTGTTTTCTTCCCACAGATACTGCCAGACCTGCTGAGTTTCTCCAGCAATTTCTGTTTTTGTTTCACTTGTCCTGCTCTTCATTAACCATTTTAAACATTCAACCATCCATAAGAAATGGTGGGAGAACTCCCATAGCTTCTTCAACAACATTTCCCAAACTTGCAACATGAAGTTGAACACCACCACCTCCAAAACGCTCCCTGTCACACACCATCCTGGCTTTGAAATATATTGTATTCTTTCAACCATTATGTCAGAATCCTGAAAACTTCCTCCTTAACAGCATTGTAGGTATACTTAAACCACATAACATGTATCAGTTCAAGATGGCAGCTCATCACAATCTTGCCAAGAGCATTCAGGGATAGGCAATAAATGCTGGCTTTCTCAATTATGTGAATTTTTTTTTAAAAGGACCTTTGTACTTTCATTTATAAAATAGATGATTGTAACTGTGAGTATGATACATTTTAAGAACTATTTCATTTCATGGGTGTGAGGACATAACATTATATTCATTAAAAAGTCACAGGTTCAACTTCTAGCCTATGTTGAATTATCAGATTAAGCCAGGGTAATAGTAGAGTTATTACAATTAACCTCATACCCCCATAATAAATTGTGTAATTCTGCTAATGTAAATACACATGATTGCAGTCTCGTGATTCCTACTGGAGGGTTGCATGTTCAAACATCAGGTTTTGACTGTGATGATGCTTATGGTTAAATAGCTCATTCATAAATAATTGCCTTTTGAATAAAGTAAAACAGCTGAAAATGTGTTGCTGGTCAAAGCACAGCAGGCCAGGCAGCATCTCAGGAATAGGGAATTCGACGTTTCGAGCATAAGCCCTTCATCAGGAATGAGAGAGAGTAGCCAAGCAGGCTAAGATAAAAGGTAGGGAGGAGGGACTTGGGGGAGGGGCGATGGAGGTGGGATAGGTGGAAGGAGGTCAAGGTGAGGGTGATAGGCCGGAGTGGGGTGGGGGCGGAGAGGTCAGGAAGGAGATTGCAGGTTAGGAGGGCGGTGCTGAGTTGAGGGAACCGACAGAACATAACAACACGACGGCTGGAGGAGGAGCGCCTCATCTTCCGCCTGGGAACCCTCCAACCACAAGGTATGAATTCAGATTTCTCCAGTTTCCTCATTTCCCCTCCCCCCACCTTGTCTCAGTCGGTTCCCTCAACTCAGCACCGCCCTCCTAACCTGCAATCTCCTTCCTGACCTCTCCGCCCCCACCCCACTCCGGCCTATCACCCTCACCTTGACCTCCTTCCACCTATCCCACCTCCATCGCCCCTCCCCCAAGTCCCTCCTCCCTACCTTTTATCTTAGCCTGCTTGGCTACTCTCTCTCATTCCTGATGAAGGGCTTATGCTCGAAACGTCGAATTCCCTATTCCTGAGATGCTGCCTAACCTGCTGTGCTTTGACCAGCAACACATTTTCAGCTGTGATCTCCAGCATCTGCAGACCTCATTTTTTACTATAATAAAGTAAAACAGCAATGTTGCCAGTGGAATCCTATTCCAGTAGGGAGTTAATACTTTGAAATGAGGGAAAAGATAGATATTGTAATACATTAAGGAAAGGTGAAGGCCTAGTGGTATTGTCACTAGACTACAAATCCTGTGATACTGTAAAGTTCAAAACTTGAATAACTATTCAGAGATTGAAAGCAGTAGCAATAACTCTTTCTAAAATAAACTGTTTACAGAGATGAAAGGTACAAGGAGAAACTGTTATAAAGGAATTAAATGCTGGTTAACCATTCCTGGGAAGAAGGAGTCAAACCAACATAAATAAGCTGTTTTCTGGGAGAGAAGGTAACACTGCTTGATAATCTGCTGCCTCATGACAGATAGACAATTAAGATTGCTTGCAAAGGAGTGTCCTGAGGTAAAGGGGTTAATTGCAGAAATATTGTGATTTCAACCAGACAGTTAATGCCAAATGTAACATGGAACAGGGAAGTTACGAAAACAGAAATTGCTGGAAAAGCTCAGCAGGTCAGGCAGCATCTGTGGAGAGAAATCATGAAATGCAGACTATCAAGCAGTATTTTGTATTACATATTTGTATTGTTATTCACAAAAACATTGGTAGAATCCCAAGATTTCTTTTTGCTGGGGGAGACCTCATCTATGATCAACAGAATGCTCTTGGTTGATGAGAATGACAATCGGTAATAAATTGCAAATGAATAGGCTTTTGTCTTCTGCATGAAGTCTTTACACTAGATAAAAGAAATCTAGCCCGGGGTTCTTTATTCTAGACCAAAACCTCCAAAATTAAGAAAGTATTTAAAATAAAATGCAGCAGAAATGTTATAAGTATATCAAATGAGGTTTTCAAAATAATATAGAGGAACAAATGAAAAACTATTCAAACATGTTAGCTCCTAAATTCTATTGGGATTTTACTATTCTCTTGATGTAACTCTGCAGAAGACTGATAGAAGCCCAGGAGAAATTGCGCATATAGCTGAAAATAGCTGTTTACACCATATATTTCTGGCGTTCTACTGTTTTAATTCTGATGGAAGAATTGGGGGACTCCAGTAGAATATCAGAGCCCACAAACTGACATAAAATCACAGACTCATAAATTTAAATTTATGATTACGTACAGCATCTTCAGCTTATGCAGTTATTTACAATAAGATTTTGTGTTTGATTGCAAATATTTATTGGAATTGTGAAACACTTGAACTGCATTGCTGTCTAGTAATCTACCAAAATTCACCATTAAGATGTAAACAAATAATTACAAGATGAGTAAAATGCTGTTACAGACCAGCCATTCATGAAGCTGTACTCTAGCAATAAATCAATCCCTTAGGGCAAACAAAAAAGTGGTGAGAAAAATATTAATCATAAGAATTTTTTCTTAGAAGTTGACCATAAAAACTACAGAAGTAAAGGCATCAAAAACCATCTCTTGACAGTGGAGCCAAGAATTATGATCCTAATTTCATCACATAAATTGTTACTTTACCTACTGAATAACAAATTGACAAATGTGACTTCAACTTACAGCTAATTAGCATAATAATTACACTTTACGTTGTTACAAGATTTTTTTCCCCAGCTCATCAGCACCACCATGTGTCTATCTGCAAGGTTACATCGTGCATTCCACCTTGGAGGGTACCAATGCTCCTTCAGCAGCTTTACCACTTAATACCCAGATGCAGGATTTAAAACCTGTAACCATCACTCATTTCTTACAAACCAATATCATTATCATTAAATTGAACCATTTGCAATTGGCTTAGGACACCATTTGCTGTTCATATTTCAAGTTTAATTAAATTTGAATAGAACTCTTCTTCTTACTCAGTCCTTCAGGATTGAGGTGACTTCTGGTCTGAGTTCTGAAATGGATAGTAAGTTTATGGTATAATTCGCAAACTCTGCTGTATATGCAATAAGTAATGGGCTGTTGTGATGCTTGATGGTTTGTGTGCTCTCTTTTATGCATTGACTTCACTGCTGCATGCTCCTGATGATATCAATTTATATGTTTGGTGTCTTCCTGAATAAACCTTCTCCATTGTTGTCAACCATCAGCAAGCGACTCTCATAAATCAGCAGGGATGTTTTTTTCTCTTGAGGGATGCTTTGACACCATACATAAAGCATTTCTATTGTTCTCCTGGGATATTTTAGGGCCAAGTGTAGAATAAGAACATGGAATAAGAACTAGGCCTTTTTAATTATTTGTGAGAGTCATTGGTATTACACATTTCTAATTTCTGTCATTAAAACATTACAATTCATGTGGCAAAAGTGGTACTATTTCCTTGTTTCTGTCGCTTTTTACTTTTTGGCAGAGGTTACCAGTTTCCTAGATACTAATGAAGAAAGCCCGGTGAGTTACTCCTTCTTTGGATAATGGGTTATCTGTGACCATCTCCATATACATGCCTTAGCTTTCAATTCCTCAATACCTATGGCTGCATGGCAGAAAATACCAGGTCAATTGGCTATACACTTCATGCCAATAATCTAAGTTATCTTTATGCTACTAAATTTCATTCATGGTGGAAATCGATTCTGAACAGCTTTCTCAATTGCCATTGACTAACAGGATTTTACCAGACCAAAATGACAGCGTCCAAGGTACCCATAAGTGCTTCAATTGCTGAATAGATTTTCAGTGTCAGGCTTCAATAAAACTTTGTAACAATAATGTGAAGTGCCGGTGTTGGACTGGGTTGGACAAAGTAAAAAAATCACATGGCATCACTTTGTAGTCCATCTGGTTTGTTTGAAAACACAAGCCTTCAGTTCACTGCGCCTTCATCAGGTGCTAGTGAGAGAGCAAGACCTTAAACTCAGAATTTATAAGGAAAAGATCAAAGGATCATACCACTCTTCTGAATGAATTAAACATACCTAAAATGGCTCTTATATCTTTAGTTAGGTTAGGAGGTGCAGGTTTTGATTAATAGACAAATCCCAGAATTTCTTTCAAGTTATTGCCCTTTAGGGGTTATCAATATAAGGAAGGTGACACAGCCGGTCAGACAATGTATTTTAAGCCTGAGATCTAGTTTAGAGTCTGTTTGTGTCTTAAACTGGAGTCAGACTGGTTTTATTTCCAAATTGTGTGCTTTTTGAACAAAATAGAATGTATCTGCAAATACAAATCTGCAAATGCAAATTCACTTCACAGATTTACCTGTATATATGTAGGCATGTTTATGTGCATGAGTCAGAGAGGGGGAGAGTGTGTTGGTGGGGGGGGAGAAAGGGAGTGAGTGTGAAAGAGTATATGTATCTGAGACAGTGTGAAGTTGCATTTACAGATATATTCTATTTTGTTCAAAAAACACACAATTTGTAGACAATCTCTTAATGTGGCATTTTATAAACTCCTACTTTGGTAATAAAACCAGCCTGATTCCAGGTTAAGACACAAACTCCAAAGAAGACTCATGCCTAAAATACATTGGCTGACCAGATGTGTCACCTCATTTATACAGTATTGATAACATCTTAAGTTATTTTGAGACAGAGACTTGAAAGAAATTCTGGGATTTACGTATTAATCAATTGAAACCTGCACCTCCATACTAACTGATGAAAAATTTAAGAGCAGTCTGAGGTGTGCTTAATTCATTCGTAAGAGTTACATGACCCTTTGATCTTTTCTGTATAAGTTCTGTGCTAAAGGTGTTCCTCTTTCATTCGCACCTGATAAAGGAGCAGTGCTTCAAAAGCTGGTTTTCAAATGAACCAGTTGGACTCTAACCTAGTGTCCTGTGATTTTTGAACTTGAAGCAAAGAATGATATATTCTAATCACTATTGTCAATGGCGTTTACCGTATAACAGAATACTTGAGAGAGTATATTAAATTTCAACTATTCGATTTTTTTAACTGGCTGGGTCTGGACTCGGACAAGGGGCGGGACCTGATCTCGGACAGAGGAGGTGCGCTCTGTGCTCGTGCAGGAAAAGGCGCGGGTAGGGCGGAGTCTGGTCTCAGCCAGGGAGCATGATCTGGAGCTCGGGTTGTGTGCTGAGCCTGGTCTCGGACTGGGGACATTGGCTGCAGCTCGGGTCGTGTGCAGAGCCTGGTCTCGCACAGGGACGTGCTAAACCTTGTAAAAACAATGACTGCAGATGCTGGAAACCAGATTCTGGAGTAGAGTGGTGCTGGAAAAGCACAGCAGTTCAGGCAGCATCCGAGGAGCCGGAAAATCGACGTTTCAGGCAAAAGCCCTTCATCAGGAATACAGGCAGAATGCCTGAAGGATGGAGAAATAAATGAGAGGAGGGTGGGGATGGGAAGAAAGTAGCATAGAGTACAATAGGCGAGTGGGGGTGGGGATGAAGGTGATAGGTTAGGGAGAAGGTGTGGGAAGGTAGCAAAGAGTACAATGGGTGGATGGGGTGGGATGAAGGTGATAGGTCAGAGAGGAGGGTGGAATGGATAGGTGGAAAAGAAGATAGGCTGGTAGGACACGTCATGGGGACAGTGCTGAGCTGGAAGTTTGGAACTGGGGTTAGGTGAGGGAAGGGGAAATGAGGAAACATTGATGCCCTGGGGTTGAAGTGTTCCGAGGTGGAAGATGAGGCGTTCTTCCTCCAGGTATCGGGTGGTGAGGGAGCGGTGGTGAAGGAGGCCCAGAACCTCCATGTCCTTGGCTGAGTGGGATGGGGAGTTGAAATCTTGGGCCACAGGGCGGTGTGGTTGATTGGTGCGGGTGTCCCAGAGATGTTCCCTAAAGCGTTCTGCTAGGAGGCGTCCAGTGTCCCCAATGTACAGGAGACCGCATCGGGAGCAACGGATACAATAAATGATATTGGTGGATGTGTAGCTAAAACTTTGATGGATGTGGAAGGTTCCTTTAGGGCCTTGGATGGAGGTGAGGGAGGAGGTGTGGGAACAGGTTTTGCAATTCCTGCAGTGGCAGGGGAAGGTGCCAGGACGGGAGGGTGGGTTATTGAGGGCGTGGACCCGACCAGGTAGTCACGGAGGGAATGATCTTTGCGGAAGGCAGAAAGGGGTGGGGATGAAATATATCCCTGGTGGTGGGGTCTTTTTGGAGGTGGCGGAAATGTTGGCGGATGATTTGGTTAATGCAAAGATTGGTAGGGTGGAAGGTAAGCACCAGGGGTGTTCTGTCCTTGTTACGGTTGGAGGGGTGGAGTCTGAGGGCGGAGGTGCGGGATGTGGACGAGATGCGTTGGATGGCATCTTTAACCACGTGGGAAGAGAAATTGCGGTCTCTAAAGAAGGAGGCCATCTGGTGTGCTCTGTGGTGGAACTGGTCCTCCTGGAAGCAGATACAGCAGAGGTGGAGGAATTGGGAACACGGGATGGCATTTTTGGGAAGGTGGGAAGAGGTGTAATCCAAGTAGCTGTGGGACTCGGTGGGTTTGTAAAAATTGTTGGTGTCAAGTCGATCATCATTAATGGAGATGGAGAGGTCCAGGAAGGGGAGGGAGGTGTCAGAGATAGTCCAGGTAAATTTAAGATCAGTGTGGAATGTGTTGGTGAAGTTGATGAATTGCTCAACCTCCTCGGGAGTACGAGGTGACGCAAATGCAGTCATCAATGTAGCGGAGGAAGAAGTGGGGAGTGGTGCCTGTGTAATTATGGAAGATGGACAGTTCTACATAGCTAACAAAGAGACAGGCATAGCTGGGACCCATATGGGTACCCACGGCTACACGTTTGGTCTGGAGGAAGTGGGAGGATTTGAAGGAGAAATTGTTAAGGGTGAGGACCAATTCGGCCAAACGAATGAGAGTGTCAGTGGAATGATACTGTTGGTGGCCTCGGGAGAGGAAGAAATGGAGGGCTTGGAGGCTCTGGTCATGACAGATAGAGGTGTAGAGGGATTGGATATCCATAGTGAAGATGAGGCATTGGTGACCGGGAAACGGAAGTCTTAGAGGAGGTGGAGAGCATGGGTGGTGTCTTGAATGTCTGTGGGGAGTTCCTGGACTAGGGATAATAGGACAGTGTCGAGGTAGGTAGAGATGTGTTCAGTGGGGCAGGAGCATGCTGAGACATTGGGTTGGCCAGGGTGGTCAGGCTTGTGGATCTTGGGAAGGAGTTAGAACCGGACAGTGTGGAGTTCCCGAACTATGAGGTTGGAAGCTGTGGGTGGGAGATCTCCTGAGGTGATGAGGTTCTGTATGGTCTGGGAGATGATGGTTTGGTGATGGAGGGTGGGGTCATGGTCGAGGGGGTTGACATCTGGCTTCAGCGGTGTAGAGATCAGTTGGCTTAATGGGGAGGTTGGGATTGGAGTAGAGAGAGTGGAGGGCAGCGCGTTGTGAGGGTGAGAGGTTGGAGTGGGAGAGGGGCAGACAGATTGAGGCGGTTAATGTCCCGGCGGCAGTTGGAAATTAAGAGGTCGAAGACGGGTAATAGGCCAGCATGGGGTTTCCAAGTGGATGGATTGTGTTGGAGGCGGGTGAAGGGGTCCTCGGAAGGTGGGCGGGAATCCTAATTGTGAAAGTAAGCTCAGAGGCGGAGACAGCGGAAGAAGTGTTCGACGTCCAGCATGTATTAAATTCATTGATGCGTGGCAGGAGGGGGATGAAGGTGAGTCCTTTGCTGAGGACTGATCGTTCATTCTCAGTGAGGAGGAGTTCGAGCAGGAGTGGTGAAGGTAGGATCTGTGAGGGGGCATGTCTGCAGAATGCAAATGAGTGGCGTTGGTGGGGTGGACGTGGTGGCGGAGCCTTTTCTGGGACAGAGGTTGTGCCCTGAAGTTCGTATTCTGTGCAGAGCCTGGTCTCGCGCAGGAGGCACGGCCTCGAGCTCGTGTTGTGGGCAGAGCCTGGTCTCGGCTCAGGGGGCGTGGCCTGGAGCTCGGGTTGTGTGCTGAGAGTAGTCTCGGACAAGGGGCGTGGCCTGGGGCTCGGGTTGCCTGCTGAGCCTGGTCTCGGACAGGGGGCGTGGCCTCTAGCTCAGGTTGTGGGCAGAGCCTGGTCTCGGGTGAGGGGGCGTGGCCTGGAGCTCGTGTTGTGTGCTGAATGTGGTCTCGGACAGGAGGCGTGGCCTGGAGTTGTGTGCTGAGTGTGGTCTCGCGCAGAGGGCGTGGCCTAGAGCGCAGGTTGCCTGTGGAGCCTGGTGTCGGAAAGGGGGCGTGACCTGGTCGGGATCGGTTAGTGGGCGGAGCAGCTGTCTGACCGCTGGCAGTTTGGTCCGGATTCAATCTCGGTGTCCAGTGGTGTTTTGTTTTCAGTTGAAATTCTGAATGTGGCCACCAGGTCAGTTCAACAGCCGGAGGACCAATGCTGGAGGGAGATAGGATTTTGTTTTATTTCAAAAATATACTTTATTAATAAAATACTTTGATGGTCTGTACAGCTGGACATGCCATACATTTCCAGGAGAAAGTGAGGACTGCAGATGCTGGAGGTCAGAGCTGAAAATGTGTTGCTGGAAAAGCGCAGCAGGTCAGGCAGCATCCAAGGAGCAGGAGAATCGACATTTCGGGCATGAGCCCTTCTTCAGGAATGAGGAAGGTGTGTCCAGCAGACTAAGATAAAAGGTAGGGAGGGGGGACGTGGGGGAGGGGCGCTGGAGATGTGATAGGTGGAAGGAGGTCAAGGTGAGGGTGATAGGCCGGAGTGGGGTGGGGGCGGAGAGGTCAGGAAGAAGATTGCAGGTTAGGAGAGCGGTGCTGAGTTCGAGGGTTGTGATTGAGACAAGGTGGGGGGAGGGGAAATTAGGAAACTGGAGAAATCTGAGTTCATCCCTTGTGGTTGGAGGGTTCCTAGGTGGAAGATGAGGCGCTCTTCCTCCAACTGTCGTGTTGTTATGGTCTGGCGATGGAGGAGTCCAAGGACCTGCATGTCCTTGGTGGAGTGGGAGGGGGAGTTAAAGTGTTGAGCCACGGGATGGTTGGGTTGGTTGGTCCGGGTGTCCCAGAGGTGTTCTCTGAAATGTTCTGCAAGTAGGCGGCCCGTCTCGCCAATATAGAGGAGGCCACATCGGGTGCAGTGGATGCAATAGATGATGTGTGTGGAGGTGCAGGTGAATTTGTGGTGGATATGGAAGGATCCCTTGGGGCCTTGGAGGGAAGTAAGGGGGGAGGTGTGGGCGCTAGTTTTGCATTTCTTGCGGTTGCAGGGGAAGGTGCCGGGAGTGGAGGTTGGGTTGGTGGGGGGTGTGGACCTGACAAGGGAGTCACGGAGGGAGTGGTCTTTTTGGAACGCTGATAGGGGAAGGGAGGGAAATATATCCCTGGTGGTGGGGTCTGTTTGGAGGTGCTGGAAATGACGACAGATGATGTAATGTATATGGAGGTTGGTGGGGTAGTAGGTGAGAACCAGTGGGATTCTGTCTTGGTGGTAATTGGAGGTACGGGGCTCAAGGGCAGAGGAGCGGGAAGTGGAGGAGATGTGATGCAGAGCATCGTCGATCACGTCTGGGAGGAAATTGCGGTCTTTGAAGAAGGGGGCCATCTGGCTTGTTCGGTATTGGCATTGGTCCTCCTGGGAGCAGATGCGGCGGAGACGAAGGAATTGGGAATATGGGATGGCGTTTTTACAGGGGGCAGGTAGGGAGGTGGTGTAGTCTAGGTAGCTGTGGGAGTCGGTCGGTTTATAGTAAATGTCCGTGTTGATTTGGTCGCCCGAGATAGAAATGGAGAGGTCTAGGAAGAGGAGGGAGGAGTCTGAGACGGTCAGGTAAATTTGAGGTCAGGGTGGAAGGTGTTGGTAAAGTGGATGAACTGTTCAATCTCCTTGTGGGAGCATGAGGCAGCGCCGATACAGTCATCGATGCAGTGGAGGAAAAGGTGGGGGGTGGTGTCAGTGTAGCTGTGGAAGATGGACTGTTTCACATATCCTACAAAGAGGCGAGCATAGCTGGGGCCCATCTTAACCTGCTTGGCACACTCTCCTCATTCCTGAAGAAGGGCTCATGCCCGAAACGTCGATTCTCCTGCTCCTTGGATGCTACCTGACCTGCTGCGCCTTTCCAGCAACACATTTTCAGCATGCCATACATATGTAAACATTCCATTTCTTTGCGTACCGAAACAGAGTAACCGTTCCTATTTATAGGTCTGTATGATTACATTTTTAGCTGAGGCGTCAGCAGAGTCCAAATGACTGCTTGGGCCCCCGTTCTTCTTAGGCAGGCAGATGTTACACGGTGGTCTTTCCCCACCGCGCCTTGGCAGCAGCTGACCCGAGCTTCAGCACGTCCCTTAACATGTAGTCCTGCACCTTGGAATGTGCCAGTCTACAACACTCAGTTGGGGTCAACTCCTTCAGCTGGAAGATCAACAGGTTTTGGACTGCCCAGAGAGCGTCCTTCACTGAATTGATGATCCTTCAGGCACAGTTGATGTTCGTCTCTGTGTGCGTCCCGAGGAACAGACCGTAGAACATGGAGTCCCACGTCACGGAGCTGCTCGGGACGAACCTTGACAAACACCACTGCGTGTGGTGCGGCTGAGAGTCCGGGCATGCATATAGGATCTCACCAGCAGAGCCCTTCTCACCACCAGCCAAGCCGGATCTTGGTGCTTGTTGGAAAGTTCTGGCGATGAGGCATTCTGCCAAATGACTTTGACAGTCTGCTCAGCGAACTGCTCGATAGGATCCGCCCTCTCCTTTTCCCGAAGGGTATCAAGGACACTACGTGCTGACCACTTCCTGATGGACTTGTGGTCAAAAGTGTTTTTCTTTATAAACTTCTCCACGAAGGACAAGTGATACGGAACGGTCCAACTACTCGGAGCATTCTGTGGCAGCGAGGCCAGGCCCATCCTTCGCAACACTGGGGACAGGTAGAACCTGGTGTTTGCGTACCAGGGATCCACGCACAGCTTGATGCAGCCACACACAAAGGTGGCCATCAGGGTGAGGGTGGCATTGGGTGTATTTTTTCCCCTGTTGCCCAGATCTTTGTACAGCGAGTCCCTTCGGATGCGGGCCATCTTTGACCTCCATATAAACTGGAAGATGGCCTGAGTGACTGCAGCGGCACAGGTTCTGGGAATAGGCCAGACCTGTGCCACGTATAATAGCAATGATAATGCCTCACACCTGATGACCAGGTTTTTTCCCACGATGGAGAGCGACCATAGGTTCCATCTACCCAGTTTCTGCCTCACTTTGCTGATATGCTCCTCCCAAGACTTGGCACATGTCCCAGCCCCCTAAATCAAATACCCAGCACTTTCAGGTGGTCAGTCCTGACGGTGAAGGGGATCGAGGATTGGTCACCCCAGTTCCCGAAGAGCATGGCCTTGCTCTTGCAATGGTTTACCTTGGTCCCCAAGGCCCGTTTGACCTGGTCACATATGCACATGAGTCTGCGCACGAACAACGGATCCGAGCAGAAAACGGTGACATCATCCATGTACAGGGAGGCCTTAACCTGCAGGCCCTCACTGCCAGGAATAGTCACCTCCCTCAGGCTCGCATCCTTCCTGATGGACTCGGCAAATGGCTCTATGCAGCACACAAACAAGGCAGGAGAGAGAGGGCAGCCCTGCCTGACTCCAGATCTGACTGGGAAGCTATCTGATTCCCACCCATTGATTGAGACTGCACTGACAATGTTGGTGTAGAGCAGTCTGATCCAATTGCAGATTCCCTCCCAAAGCCCATTTTGGAGTGAACATCTCTCATATACCTGTGTGATATCCTGTCAAAGGCTTTCTCCTGGTCCAGGCTGATCAGGCAGGTGTCCAACCCTCTGTCCTGCAAGTAGGCGATCGTATCCCTGAGGAGTGCGAGACTCTCAGCAATCTTCCTGCCCGGTACAGCACAGGTTTGGTCAGGGTGAATCACCCAACCCCAGAACAGACCTGACCCGTTTGGCGATTACCTTTGACAGAATTTTGTAATCTGCATTCAACAGTGAGATTGGTCTCCAATTTTTGAGTTCCTCCCTCTCCCCTTCCGCTTATAGATGAGGGTGATGATGCCTTTCTTCATGGATTCACTTATGGTACCTGCCTGAAGCATACTGACATACACCTCCAGCAGGTCCCACAGAGCGGATTAGAGCTCGACCAGTATGCCGTCGCTTCCGGGAGTTTTATTCTTTTCGAAGGACTCGAGGGCCTTGGTCAGCTTATTCTGAGATAGCGGCTGGTCCAGCCTCTCGCGTCTTCTGTCATCTAAGACCTCCGTGATAGAGGACAGCAATGACTGGGAGGCCACGCTGTCGGTTGGCTTCGCGTCATACAGACTGGCATAGAAGGATTTACTGATCCTCATGACGTCAGCCTGAGATGACGTTCTGGAGCCATCTTCTTCCTTCAGGCTGCTGAGCATGGAGCTCTCTTTGTGCACCTTCTGGAAGAAGAAACATGAGCACGTCTCGTCCCGCTCCACTGAGTAGACCCTCGATCGGAAGAATATCTTGGAGGCCTCCTAGGCAAAGAGCGAGGCTTGCTGGCCCTTCACCTCCTTGAGGTCCTCCGTGACATCGACCCCCATCGTCTATAGCAGGATCAGGTTCTGCATACTTTCCTGGAGCTGGGACAGTTTTCCCCGCCTCTCTCTCGCCTCCTGAACATCTTTGAGGATGAAGAACCTCTTGATGTTCCCTTTTACTGTTTCGCACCAATCCGTTGGGGACTCAAAGAGGAGCTTCACGGTTCTCCAACCTGCATAGTCCCTCTTGAGCTCCCCAGTGTTTCCCAGGGTCAACAGCTTTGTGTTCAGCTTTCACGTTCCCTTACCAGCCCGCTGCTCGTCCTGTAGGTGACAGTCGGCCAGCAGGAGGCAGCGGTCAGAGAAGAACACCGGCTTGACGTCGGTGGATCTGACTGAGAGTGTCGTGAGGGATTGGGTGGTAACTATCGTTATGGTGTTGGGTCCTCTGTTTGTGGGTAATATTTTAAATTCTGAGTTTCCATCTCTAAAGATTGTGGGGCTGAATCTTCGCCTGGAACAAAAATCCCAGTTGGTGCACTTCTATGGCTCACACTCCCAGATAGTATAGTACAGTCGAATTTGCATTGGATTTCGAGGACTGTGTTGGAACTTTTTCATTAGTTCATGGGATGTTTATTGCTTAGATTGTTGGCTATGTAGAACAGTCTATCTTATGTAGTTACACCGGCACCATTCCCCACCTTTTACTCTGCTACATTGATGACTGCATCGGTGCCACCTTATGCTCCCATGAGGAGGTTGAACAGTTCATTAACTTCACCAACACATTCCAACCTGACCTTAAATTCACCAGAACCATCTTTGACTTCTCTCTCCCCTTCCTGGACCTCTCTATCTCCATCAATGACGACCAACTCAACACTGACATTTTCTACAAATCCACCGACTCTCACAGCTACCTGGATTACACGTCCTCCCATCTTGCCTCCTGCAAAAATGTTACCCCGTATTCCCCTTTACTCTGCCGCATCTGCTTCCAGGAGGACCAGTTCCACCACAGAACACACCAGAAGGCATCCTCAGTTTTGAAGACCAAATTTTCTCTTCCACATGGTTGAAGATGCCCTCCAACGCATCTCATCCGAGTCCTGCACCTCCTCCCTTGAACCCCACCCCTCCAACCGCAACAAAGACAGAAGCCCTCTGGTCCTCACCTTCCACCCCGCCAACCTTCGCATAATTCACATCATATACCGACATTTCCGCCACTTTCAAATGGACCCCACCACCAGAGATACATTTCCCACCACATCCCATTCACTTTCCATAAAGACTGCTCCCCCTGCGACTACCTGGTTAGGTCCACGCCACCCAACAACCCCCCCCCTCCCTTCCTGGCACCTTCCTCTGCCACCATAGGAATTGCAAAACCTGCATCCACACCTCCTCCTTCACCTCTGTCCAAGGCCCCAAAGGAGCCTTCCACATTCATCAAAGTTTCACCTGCACTTCCACCAATGTCATTTATTGTATCCGTTGCTCCCAATGAGGTCTCCTCTACATTGGGGAGACCGGATGCTTTCTCGTAGAGCATGTTAGGAAACATCTCTGGGATATCCGCACCAATCAACCCCACCGCCCCATGGCCGAACAGTTCAACTCCCCCTCCCACTCTGCTGAGGACTTACAGGTCCTGGGCTTCCTCCAAGGCCACTCCCTCACTATCTGACACCTGGAGGAAGAACGCTTCATCTTCCGCCTCGGGTCCCTTCAACCCCAGGGCATCAATGTGGACTTCACCAGTTGATTTACCCTCCCACCCTCCTTATCCCAGTTCCAACCTTCCAGCCCAGCACTGTCTTCATGACCTGTCCCACCTGTCAAGATTCATTTTCTTTGCATGCCCAAATTGTCCTTGAACTGAATGTCTTGTTAGGCCATTGTAAAGGGTAGGTAAGAGTCAACATGATTGGTTCTGGAGTCATATGTAGGCCATACAAGATAAATGAAGGACACATCAAAACATTTTTCTTTAAACGAGAGTTTAATGGTCACCATTATGACATTTCTATTTCAGACTTTTTAATTGATCAATCTATTAACTAATGAAACCAGAAACCATGTCAATAGAACATTAGCCTTTTTGTTACTCCTCTGGTAACATTACTATTAGGTAATTATGACATCAGTCTGTTGATGCACTACATACATTTCTCAGGAGCCATGCAATAAGTATGGGAATAATTTTAAACTCATTGCAATGACATTAAACCTCTTAATCTGTGAAAAAAACTTTTAAAAAATTGATCATAGTATCTGAACTTGAGTGTAAACACTATTGTGGACAAAAAAGAAAGAAAACCTTTATATTCTTTAAATGTCTATTAGATTTATTTTGCTATATTACAGTAACTGAGCATTTTGATACATTGTCACCCAGTTTGGGGAAATGTGAATAAAATTTGTTCACTAATAGCTGCCTGCAGATGAACATAATCTTACTTGGTGCAGTGCACAATAGATAATGACGAGGCTGGGATGGAATTTTCTTTTATACCTCATTTGAGACATTTAAAACTGAAGGACATTGTGACATGTTTCTGAATTCCCAGAGTTGATATTTATGAAGTTTGAGCAATTTGTAGGGTTGCTTTGTGTGTAATTTGTGTTAATGTAAATGCAAGGTAAAACGAAAGCAAGAAATATCACAAATTATATTTGGGGTGATAGGGGGAATTTCATCTTGACAAAGAGGGCAGATGTAATTACAAAAAAAAAATTCACTTTTGGCTGAAAGTAAACAAATTAGATGTGAATAACCACCTTCCTTGCTATAATAGGGCTAAATGCTTTTGAAGTTTTTAAATGTTTGAGAGACTCAAGTTCAATTCTAAAATCAGTGTAATTCTGGATTCGTATTAGGGAATTGAGATTCAGTTGCATTACATAAAAGGAAGTAATAGTCAAATGCTGCAGATTACGTTTTCCAGTTAAACAAATTCTCTTGTAGCTGTAGGTATGATCCATCTTAGTGTGGTATTTTTAGGAGGCCTAAAAAAAACAATAAAGTCCAACTCAAGATTTTAGGCACAGACAACAAGCTATGTGGAAGAAGATCTGTGATGAGGACAAAGCTGTGGGAATGACAGAAAAAGATCGTTGTAAATTGTAAGGAAGTTATTTTCCTGAATTGGCAGAGGAAGTTCAGCATGACCCAGGCCATATCAGCCAAGTTTGCAGCCTCAGAGTCAGAAAGTTAGATGCTACCATTGCCACAGTATCCACCAGTCAATTACCTGTCTGTTTCCAGTCAATGTGCTCTGCCATAGGAACATTGACCATAGCCAGAGGGCTTGCAGGAGTAGAGGAAACAATAACCCTTGAGGTTGTAGCTAATGGCCATGCTATAGATCAATGTTCGAGTACATCTAAAGCTCGTTCAGAAATCTGGAAATTCTCAAATTTGCAGATGATAGAAATGGAAACAGAAGTTGCTGTTATTTAGCAGGAAGATCAAAATTAGTATTTGGAGTGCAGGGAAAAAAACAGCATGTGGAAGATAAAAGGGCTGAAAATGTAATTCCAGCACATTCATTACAACACAAATAAAATGCTCTAAAAAAATACAAGTTTGAGATTCCTAACTTAATTTCATAATTGATGCAACTGCAGAAGTGTGTTATCTTGGAAGGAGATCTAAGTCACATTTTAATTCATTTAAAGCAGAATTTTTTTTTCAATAACGGTATTCCAGAGTTAGGGTGGAAAACGGATCCATTTAATTGCCATTAGAAGGATTAGACTGAAAATTACAAATAAACTGGGCTGAATTATTTGCAGTATGAAAGTAATCTGAACCCTACTAGTAATAGGAATTGCAAATAATTGCAAGTTTTGTCATTGAGCAAGTCTTAAGAGAACACAAACAGTCTTTCAATATGGAAGACATGATAAAATTAGGTGTGATGAAGTTGAAGTCAAGATAAACGACAGGGTAGTGTACAGCCAACATGATGTGAGTTGAGGTCGGTGTCATCTGCACACTTAGAAGCTGTAAGTAGAGTTGGATAGATTAGATACAACTGGGGCAATGAAGCAAGTGAAGAGGTATAAATAGATGAGTCCTTCTGTGTAGCGATTACCTACCTACCAGTGAATATTTGCATTGTAAGTTAGCCAATAGAATGATGGTCAGTAAGAGATTTTTCAAATGCAGTTCAGTGATTAGAAAACTGCTTCTCATTCAGACATACAAGGGGTTGTACCAGAAGGAAGGATTTGCCAAATGGGATGGCTACTGCTCTAGAAGGGAAAGAGTCAGGTATTAAGTCTGATTAAAAGGTATGCTGCTTGTTGGATGATATTCTAATCAGTAGCAAAACATAGAAATAGAACATTACAAGGTTGACCAAAGCCTTAGATTGACTTCTGGAGTACTGTCTCAAAAGCACAAATGTTGCTTCATGATGTCAAATGTAACAGACTTGGACCACCATACCTGAATGACGTAGGTATTCACACAATGCAAGAGATGTATGAGGTAATAATGAAAACAGACCAGAAATCAAAGAAGAACATAGAATATTCGAAAGGACCATTGTGTATTATTTTGCAAATCTGTGGAACCATCAGAGAAGGAAAACTGAGAAGCAACATTCTGACCAGCAAAAGAATCATTTGAGCAACCGCTGAACTGCCTATCCAATTTTTCCATCTGTCCATAACCCACATTTTATTTCCTTATCTACATCTGTGTGTGTGTGTGTGTGTGTGGTGGGGGGGGGGGGGGGGTGTTTATTAAGGAAGTACAGTTTTAATTAGTAGAATTAAATGCTGACAGTTCATAACTTTTACCTGTGGTTAGAGTATATTTGCTTGCAGTAAATGGTCGTTTTTGTTTAGTTCAGAAACCAGGTATGTGCTTTCTGTCAACATGAGTTTTAAAGATATGTAATTTGAGGAATTATGCACGCATTTTAAAACTTATAACCTTGTGATGATTCTGGGAATAGTGGAGCTTCATTTTCCAATGAGGCAGAACACCATCAGTTCAACAGTAAGTATAAAGTAGCAAATCCTGAATATATGGGCATTCTTTCACAACTTCCCATAAAGAATGGTTCATTTCTAGCCACAAAGTCACCTGTGAATGATTTTAAATACTTTTGACATGTCTGTGTCTGCCAGAGCAATTAGTAAATAAATCCACATTGATATTGTTCTTAGTAAAGTGCTCAATTATGTCATGAATGAATGACCTAAAAAGTATGATGTTGAGAAATTGCAGGAGGATTTGTACAAATTAACTGTTTGTTTCTCAAACTGTCTTAGATTGAGAAATGATCCAACAAAATTCCTTTCATTTTATCAAGTAGTAGCAAAATACTGCAGATGCTGGTTCTGAAATAAACAGAAAATGCTGGAGAAACTCGGCAGGTCTGGCAGCAGTTTTAAAGAAGTCACCAGGGCTCAAAGCATTAACTGTTTCTCTTTTTTTAATGCTGCCACAGTTTCTCCAGTTTTGTTTTTATTCCTAGGTCAGCACAAGAAAATATTAGGAATAAGAAAGCAGCAGGGTCGCACAACTGAGTGGTTAGCACTACTGCCTCAGCGCCAGGGACACAGGTTTGATTCAGCCTTGAATTTGGGTGGGCTGCTCTTTGGAAGCTCAGTGCAGACTCAATTGGTCAAATTGCCTCTTTCTGCATTTTACATATGAATGAGTACATGGTGGTTTCTATGAGTTGGGAAGAAAAGACAACCTTATTTTGGTCAACACGATAGAAATAATAAGTGGTCAAATAGAATCATAGAGCCATAGAGGTCTACAGCATATTGAGTCAGTGGCCCAGTACTACAGGTGCTAAAACTGTTGAGTTTTGAATAGTTGGTTTTCAATCTATGGATTTTCAGAGGTATTGGAGTCTTTCCCAGTTTACCTAAGACAAATTTGAAGTTTTTCTGACTAAGAATGGAGTTAAATACACACTAATGGTGTCAAGCACATTCTGACAAACTTTACCATAATATAACCCAACATTGAGCAGTGCTGCAGAAAGAAGCATACTGATTGTTTTCAAGAATATTTAACTCATGATTTGTATGTTCAACAAAAAAAAGATTAGGAATGTAACTTTTAAGTTGAATGATGAAAGACAAAATGTAGATATGTGGGCATGTCTGGCTGAGAAGCTGATAAGATGCCCTGAAGTAGATTTAATTCATTCAAATTGATATTATAGTAACTACACATAAAAGTTATTTTTTTTCTCTCTTGCAATGTCAGAGAAGGCATAAACACTTAACCAATGAATTTCTCCCTCTCAAAGCTGGAGTATAGCTGAAGGGTCTCTGCTTACTTTGATAAAAAAAAGTTACATGACGTACAGAACTTTGAGAAGAAAGCTGAAACAATTTTTTTGTGAGTCAGGCAGTCAATAGTATGGACAATTACATTCACTAGAAATATAAATTACTTGTATAAATGTCAGAATTGAAGAGTAGTTTATACGCAGGTTATATACAGAGAAGACTAAAACCTGTTTACTAGTTAAATGTTTTTAACTTAAGGATAATTAACCTAAAGATCTGATGACCTTCCAAAACCTCCCACATTATTATGGAGATAGACTGTGGGAGATTGGAGCTCATTTTATTTAATTCATCTGCATATTTGCTGCAAAGGCAGTTTAGTTGCTGAAAGGGTGTTAGACTGGTAGTTAAATCATTTGTTATGGAATATGGATAGGACCTAATCTCTCAAGTTAGATCTTATGAAGGATAAGCAGCTGTAAGATTTATTCCTGCTCAAAGCTAGTGGAAGAAATTAACAGTTGTTCTGAGACAGCCTTGTGGCAAAAAAGCAATGAACCAAATTAACTGGGAAGAATTCAGAAGGCAACTGCAGTGAGGGATTAAAGTATCCATAGTAAGAGATATAAACAAAGGGTCTTACTTTAGAGAATAGCTGGAACCAAGGAGAATAAAAGTAATTTCCAGAGGACTGTGGAATGTTTTTGAGTGGTACTGACAGTATTAAATAACTCCAAGATTTGAAATATAAGATTCTCAGGGAATAAGAATTTGAGTGCCTAACATTTGTAACTTTAAAGCATAATGTTATATTAAAGTTTCTGTTGAAAACCATGAAATCTTGTAGCACAATACTAATAATTAAAATAAGCTGTTTGGATTTCTCTTTAAATGTTAATAGTTCTGAAAAGGATCATAATATTGTGATGAAATCTTTGTAGAAGTATTAATTAGTTAACTGGCTGGGCAGAAATTTCCATGTTTCTCTTCAACGCAGGTTTGACAATTTTTTTGTTCTCTTGCAGACTAATCCTATAGTCTCCAACAGGTTGCTCACTTTAAGAGTTTGTGTTGATCAAACATGCTCATAGGTCAAAGCATAGATTTCTTAAACCTGACATCAACAGCAAAGTAAACACAAACAGAACAACAGTCAGCCATCAGGCATGAAACTTAGAAAGTTCGGTGCTGGTCAGAGTCAGAAAATATGGTGGGAAACCACTGAGGTGATAAGGAAAGTATGCAGTTGAAGGGATGTTAACACATGGAGAGCAGGGGAATCCTCTTGCAATTCAAATTCCACTTACTGCCCAAAGTGACAATCAGAAACAAAGTGGAAGTCAAAAACAAACTGATAATTTTACAGAGTCAACTGGGAGAGTGAACTTGAATCAGTAGCTTCAATTAAAATAGTCCCATCCATTAAGAGCAACTGGCTGTCAAAATTCAGACTTGATACAGTTAGATATATTGATAGAACAAACTTACGCTAATGGAAATAGAAAATGAAGGAAGTTGAAAGAGGCAAAAAGAACAAAAATAGGTATTTTTATAAATTATTGCTAGAATCTTGTCCATTGTATAATCTTGATAAGCTGCAATTTCCTCCAATTAAGAGTTGTGAAGACTAAAATCACAGGAGTGGCATGGTGAAGAAAGAGGCCATTTGGCTCATTGTGCCTGCACTGCTTCATTAAATGGCCATCATTACCTAGTGCCAATCTTTTACTTTTTGCCCATCATCCATGCCCTCTTGAATGCTTCAATTGAACCTGCCTCCACCAGACTTTGAGGGAGTGCATTCCATAAGTCACTGAGTGGAAAGGTTTTTACTCACTTTACCTTTACTTCATTTTGCAATCACATCAAATCTCTGCCCTTTTAATTTTGTTCCTTTTTGAACAGGGACAGTTTTCTCCCTATCTACTCTACCCAGCCTGCTCATGATTTTGAAAACATCTTTCAGATATCTCCTTAATACTATTCTCTCTGAGGAGAACACTTTTTCAATCTACTGTTATAATTGAATTTCCTCATTCCTAGAACCATTCTTGTAAATTGTAACATTTGTGCCTTAAATTATCTATCCCCATTTTTATCCTTAACAGCTGTTTTAGATTGAACCAGATTACCTATGGAACTCTATTTAACCTTGAACTGAGTTTCCAACTCCTTATGCACTCATGAAAAAAACTGTTAACTTCAGTCTGTCACAATGTATGCCATAACAGAACTATGACATTTTACTTTAAAGAATGTTAGCTTCAACTGCTTTAATTATCCTCTAATTTTGTGTGATGATGCAAATACAATTTATATCCTGTTCTGGAAAACATTATTTGTGATGAACACAAATTCAGCTCATGTCAAGTTTATTACTAACTTGGATTTTAATGAAGTACCATGGTTGTTGAGTGAAAATTTGTACAAGCCGACCTTGAATTGTGAACAAAATGGGAGCAATTGTAATTTGACTCTGCATTGAAACCAAAGAGAATATTTTGAGTTGTATAACATATGGTTACATTTCTAGTGGTTATAGCTGTCACTGATATCAGCAGCGGTGTGAGCACATAAGGTGTTGTTTTCATTATTACCCATCAATAGCAATAAATGCAATATGTCTACGGATAAAATGTAACTTGTGCGCAAAGATTTTTCTTTTATGCTAAAAGAAAAGGTGTTGGAGATCTGCTATGATAAATGTTCTTTTTTGTTGTAAAGTTAGGATGTAACATTTTTAAATTAACATTATTCCATTTAGCAGTCAAACTTGTTTTAAAATGAATCTCATCTGATCCTGAAAATATCAGATTATATTCATTTTAAATCATGTGAATAATTGAAGATGCTGTTGTTCACATAAGGACTTACCTTTTTAAAACAGGGCACTTTGAAACTGTGGCTCCGAACTGAAATTGATTTTTTTAACTTTTGCCAGTGTTTATGTCACCATTCTGTTTGAGTTCAAAATGTGTCCTGTTATAGTGTCAAAAATTGTATATCTTAATTTTTGTAAGTATTAATTTCATAAGTTCATCAGTAGTCTTTTTACAGTGTAAAATAAGAATGCTATTTTGTATCTACTATTTCTTTCCCAAATACATTGATGCAAAGCTACATTTTTATAATGCCTTTAAGGTAGAACCATGTCTCAAGGTGTTCCTTGAAGCGCAATCTGATAAAATTTATCACTGCAACAAAGAAGAAAGTATTAGACCAAAAACTGTAATTTTAAGCACGGGCTTGAGAACGAAAAATGAAGTGTAGAGGCAGATTGTTTTTGGAGGGAATTTTGGAGTGTAGAACCTTGATCGCTGTGACCCAAAAGTATGAAGAAGGAGAGAGCACAAAGAGCCAAAGAGAGTTTGGGAGACCGGATTTTGGAATGCAGTGAAAATTGACAGAGATTGGAGAAGGTGAGGAGGTCATTAAGGTATTTAAACAAGAAGATGCAACTTTTTAATTTTTTGGGAACTGTGAGGGTTGGAGCAGATAGAAACAGGTAGAATAAATGAGGAGGAACAGGAAACTGAACTGGACAACCCTTATATATATAGTGGCTTAAGAGCAGGTCAGAGGCTCAGAATCCTGCTGCAAGTAACTCATCTCTTGATTCCCTAAAGCATGTCCACCATCTACCATAGATAATCTGGCTCCATGATTCAGGAGTGGAATACCCACCTCTTGCCTAGATGAATACAGCTCCAACAACACTCAAGAAACCTGATACACTCCAGAACAAAACAGCCCACTTAATTGACACAGCATCTACTCCCTCCACCACTGACGCTCAGTAGCGGGAATGTGTGTACCATCTTCAAGGTTCATTGTAGAAATTCACTAAGACTTCGTAACATTCCACATCTAGAAGGATGAGGGCAGTAGGTTAATGGGAACACAACCACTTGCAAGCACCCGTCCAAAACACCATCTTCACTTGGAAATCTATTGTCCTTCCTTCAGTGTTGCTGGGCCAAACTCCTGAAACTCCCTCTCTAATGGGATTCTGGGTCTGTCTGCATCACAGAGATTGCAGCTGTTCAAGAAGCCACCTTTTCAGGGGAAATAAGGAATAGTCAATAAATGCTGACCCAGCCAGCAATGCTCTCATCCCATGAATGAATTAAAAAAAACTGCAGCTGAAAATGGTTAGGCTTAGGGTACTACTTGAGGAACTCTGAGGGTCTTATGGCACACTGGTAGTAACCCTACCTCTGAGTCAGAAGGATTGCATTCAAGTCCAACCTGCTTCAGAGGTGTATCATCGAATATTTTAAAAATAGCTACCTGGGGAACTCCTGCAATGTTTTTTTCTGGTGAGGACAATGATGATTTTCAACTGCAGCAAGTGTTTTTCTTTATACTAGATGTGACTCCAACCAGTGGAGAGATTTCCCCTAATTCAAAATGACTTTAGTTTTCTTAAGGATCCTTGATTCAATACTTGGTCAAATGCAGCCTCGATGTCAATGACAGTCGCTCTCAACTCATCTCTGGAGTTCTGTTCTTTTTTTCATGTATGGAGCAGCCTGTCATGAGGTCAGGAGCTGAATGACCTTGGTAGAACACAAACT
Source organism: Hemiscyllium ocellatum (assembly GCF_020745735.1). Lineage (NCBI taxonomy): Eukaryota > Metazoa > Chordata > Chondrichthyes > Orectolobiformes > Hemiscylliidae > Hemiscyllium > Hemiscyllium ocellatum. Next base: position 71,953,007 of record NC_083408.1, on the reverse strand, counting down.
GACTCAAGCCGGACGTTGCCTTTCACAGTACATACAGTGGAAAGAAAACCAGGACACTTCTCAGGACATATATGTGGCATAGCTGACCCTTCATTGCAAATATAAGCACACATTCATAAATATATTGCTATTTTTTAAAAAAGCTGCACATTACCCAAGCTTATTGTCATCTCTCTTAGAATCTGTGTAAGGCCATACTAATCCTCCACCAGTGCCCAGGGTAATCTAACATCTTATTATAGTTCATTGTGGGACCATCAGAGAATGGCAAGCATTTAAATAGTTTTATTCAGCAAAAGCAAAAAAAAAACAAAAACTGCATTTGCTTAGGGGACCAGGCATTGACACCTTACCCGATGAACAGCAATAAATTTACAGTCAAGGAGTGATCACTGCACCAAGCTTGCATCTATTAGAATCAGCTGTCAATTAAGTCTGGTCTGGATGCCAGTGGTTATGTACCTCTGGTTCAATGTCCTCATCTTTCTCCTTGAACATAATTGCTGCTCTCCCATCCCTTCTGAGGCTATCACATCCCCCGTTTGTTCCAGTTGTGTAGCACACAGCATGCTAGAATTATATACGATGTGCACAGTCTGTAGCATCATACTCCTGTGGGGAGCCAGTTATCCTGGCAAAGTCTCCTGCCCAGTCTGTGGCACTGATCTCATTGTGGTAAACAATTGCATGAGTTGCAGCCTTGATACATTTGTGGGTTGAGGATTGAGACATCCCTCACAGGTTCCCATAGCTTTGTGAAAGCAGCTAGTTGCATATATATTCAGTGCTACCTTGACAATCTCTGGATAGGGCGATCATTCACCTGTTCAGGTCGCAGGTCCTACTCCAAAATGCAGCATTGAAGTGCAGAACTGTATTGTAAGTGGGTCAGACGCGCCACAAAAATGTGGTGAAACTGATATATGTCTAATGTCCACCTTTGTGGGTTGATAAGTGTCCAAGTAATTGTTAGGCAAAAGTGAGGACTGCAGATGCTGGAAACCAGAGTTTAGATCAGAGTGGTGCTGGAAAAGCACAGCAGGTCAGGCAGCATCCGAGGAGCAGCAAAATCAACGTTTCAGGCAAAAGCCCTTCATCAGGAATCAATTGCAAGCAATTGTTGCCCATGGAGCATGCCCTGATACATGATAACTGCTATTCAAGATGGAGGCCTTGAGGAGCAACTAATAAGCAGGAGCTGCCAGGAACCTGCTGTGATTTTCATGTCATGGATTGTCACTGTTTAGTATCTATCTGATTAGGAAATTGACTATCAATGAAGTGCGATCATGTACTAATGGAGAATCAAACTTTATTTTTCCTGACATTGAGAATCTGATTTTTGTGTAGGGTTAGGATACCATCTGTTTTGCCAACTGATTGGCAATGACATGTCACTTCCAGGCCTGTGAAGATTCTACCCATTGTAGAAATTATTTGAAGCTTGAATTCTGGCTGGCAACCTCTGTGGAGAGAGAAACAGTGTTAAATCACTTTGCTTCAAAATATCCTAATCCCGGTCTCAGTGTAGGAACAATACTATTCAGTTTGAATTTTCTTGCTTGTTTGCATCAATCTTGAGTGATTAAATGAAAATAGGGATGACATTTGCTAATTGTTAGCTGAAGACCACATGGAATGTTTATTAAAATAACTCTTTGATTTGGATCTAGGACTCAGAAGTAAAGACACAATTTGCTGGATCCAATTCTGTTCCTAACAGTTAAAAATATTGAATAACAAAATGTCATTGGATAGACCAGTCACTTTCTTCCAGTGAATGTGAATCATCTATCTCATTTTACATTTTACATTTACATTTACAGTTTTATAATATTGACTTCCTCTTGGAAGTATAATTCCTGAAGATAATTAAGTGAGAGTTCAGAATATCAATTTAGCACATTATTGTAAGGAAAAATGTTAATGTTGCTTATTCATAAAGCTGGTTAGAGGCTTATAACAGCATGTTCTAAAATCAACATTCTTCACTGTCATTGGGATTTTATATTTTTATTATTATAGTGACATGGCCATTTATTGATTTTAAGCGGCCTTCAAACTATTTGCTGAACCACACTCTAAATTTATATCTCACACCAGAAGAAGGAATTACAGGAGGGGTTTGGTAAGTTCCAATATTGAAATCCCCTAGTAAAATCTAATAGATCAATGTACTTGTCAAACAAAATCAACTTGTCTTTAATCCAGTTTTTTTTATTGCTATGGAATATTATTAAAATTGCACAAAACTTATGTTTGTAAAGCATTTAATTCATTGATTTTGAAAATATGTTTGTTTTAATGTATGAATTATTGTAATGTCGACAATTGTGACAGATATTTTCATATAGGATCATCCAAAAACCAGGAAAAGTGATCTATCAAATCAAGAGATTTTTATGCTCTATCTCGCTTATTATTTTGAATCTTATATTATCAGAACCATTAGAGACTAGAGACATTGGTCTTAATTTTAATATTTTCTCTGACCTTTGGGTTCTTCATTTCATTGAGTACTACTCTGCACCCTATCACTGCAATTCACCCTGACTTTACATCAACGTAAATATCTTTTAAACATTTATCCTTTTTGTGGCAACCTTCAAATACAGGCAACCTTTGGAAACTGCATGATAGACTCAGTGGGCCATGCATTTCAGGAAGGGATACTTAAATAGGCATTGGACTCCTTATTTGCATATGCAAAGGGACCTATTCCTGTATTATCCATGGAGCCTGAAGTTTATACTTCAGCCTTTTCCAATATGGCAGGTGTTGTACTTCCTGCTTGGAGAATATGCCCACTTGTTGTACACTATATTGGGCACTTAAGTATACATTTTATATTTATAAAACTGGCACATTGTCAAGAAATTTTTAAATGTTGATCTGTAATCTGGAAACAATCAACTTGAATAAAAATATTAAAAACAACTCAGTGCACAATTCAAAACATAAATTTATGCAATCAGTTGGAAATGAAATCAAATGGAAGCTGATCTCATCATGAATCACAACTGAAATCAATTGTATCCATCTTCATCTTATAGGAAGCAGTATTTGTTTGGATGAATTTGGATAAATTATGAAAAAAAATTGTCTTCCCTCTGTCAAGCAGTGCCTAAAAACAGATTCCGGGGTCATTTATTTCATCATGTTGTTAACATCACCCACAGTGTTTCCAGCATTACAACCATGATTACACTTTAAAAATATACCATTGGATGTGAAACACTTCGGGAAATTCTGGCTTGCAAAACATGCTACTTAAATACATTTTTTTCCTTCTTTTTTCCTACTACTTTCAATATCCTTATGGCTTCTTTTATGATTATATAATCCTGGTTGTTTCAAAGTTCCATCTTTGACCCCAACCTATTCTTTTCTATGTTGCTTTTATTGATGTTATCCATAAGGGTGGGGTATTGTTCCATTGTGTAAACTGAAAACTTTTGAGCTTTGCCTTACAACAACCATTTTGGGTTCCACATACCATGGCATATAAGTCAAACTGGTGTATAAAACTATCCTATTCTTTCAGTGGAAAAATGCAAGTTTAGGCCCATAGTCAGTGCATAAATTGACCACTCCAAAATATTTTCAGCTAACAAATGCAAATTTAGGGCTATACAGTAGCGCCTCGACATACGAACAACCCCGTTCACGAACAGGATTGTACTTAAAATTTTGCTTCAACGTACGTACAAGATTCAAGGTACGAGCAAATGGAGTGAAGTGCAGGCTTTTGTTGAGAGGCATCACCCTAACAAAACTGTGACCCTCAGAGCAGTGAACATTTTAAATGACAATGTGATGTCCTGTTTTCGGAAAATTCTGCAACAAAGGAAAAACAAGTTTCTCGTTTTCTTGTGGCATCACCAACCTTCAAGAGACAAAAAAGAGAAAAGACTCCAGAAATATCTGGACAATGGAAAAATTAATTCAGTTCACGAACTTTTCGGTTCCCGAATCAGGTCCCGGAACGGATTAAGTTCGTAAGTCGAGGCACTACTGTACTCAGAAATCATCAACAATTTTTCAGCTTAGAAATAAATGTCTAGGATTACATTCAACTTTTTAAACAGATCAAGTAGATGATATGGGCTGTATTGTCAAGAAATGCGTGAGATTTTAGAGCAACCATTCATGGTAATTGACAACCAGAAATGCATCTTCCTGCAAAAAAAGTATCGAGTGTGGAGGTAGTTTCCAGCAAAAATTTGTAACATTTATGCTAACTTGTCAAATAACTGCAGTGAGGGAATTTGTGAAAACTGGTGGAATAATGGAGTTACCCTGTTAAATTTCAAAAAAGTGGTTCACTTACACCCACAACTACAGCCAACCAAACACACACAAGAGAAACTGCAAAGGGACCCAGTTCAAAAGAGCTACAACACACTTCAGCACTACGACCTGCGAAGAGAAGAAGAACACCTCTACAAAGTCTTTGCCAAGAACGGATACCCCCGCAACTTCAGCTGCAGATGCCTAGTAGACGAATAACATGACGAGGCAATGCCATGACCTTGCACACTAGCCACACTACCTTATATTAAAAAACCTCTTGGAGCTAACAGCCAGAAGTCTCTTGACCACTCAGTTTCATGACAGCCCATAACCCGACGGCCATACTCAGATAACAACTCACCAGTACAAAAGATCAAATACCCATCATGTGCAAGACATTTTGTTTACAAAATTCCATGCAAAGACTGCATGAAACACTATATAGGATAAACTGGCAGATAACTAGCAATCCGTATCCATGAACACCAACTAGCCATAAACACAATAACCAGCTGTCTCTCTGGTAGCCATAAACACAGATGAAAAGGAGCACAAATTAGACTGGGACAACACAAACGATAATAGGACAAGCCACAGAATTTCTAGATGAATAGCACTCAGCCATGGACTCCATCAATAAACACATTGACCTAGACCCAGTATACCAACTACTGCAATGAGCAACAGGAAACAGCAGGAATGAAACCAAATAAATTCCAGAAAACATTACAGCAGTGCTTCACAGGAGGTTCCAAAACACTAAGGATGTCATCTAGAAAGGGGACATGTCTGCAAATCAACATCCCAACTCAGCGAACATACCCAGAACCATGGCAACTGGCACCTGAGCTATAAATCTTCATGCAAATCCTAAATCTAGTCACATTTGCCAGCATTTTCTCTGAGCCCTTCATATTCATATATCCATATAGATGCCTTTTAAATGTTCTAACTGTAGCAGGCTCCACCACGTCCTCTGGCAGCTCATTTCATTCATGCACCACCCTCTGTGTGAAAAAGTCACCCTATAAATCTCTTTTAAATCTTTCCCCTCTCACCTTAAACCAATGCCCTCTACTTTTGGATTCCCCCATCCTGGGGAAAAAGACCTTGGCTATTCACCCGATCCATTCCTGCACAACAGACCTAAACAAGAAGACACAACACGCTTAGATATTCTAGCCATCCTGTCATACATCCGAGACATCTTGGAGATGATGACCAGACTACTCCGGCTGCTAGGCATCATGGTAGCCCACAAACCTACCACCACACTGAAATAGCTCTGATGAATTTAAATGACTCCATACCAACAACTAGCAGAATGAACAAGACAGATAAATAGCAAGCAGGTCTGAATACCAATGGTTTACTGGAGGCTCACTGATGATGATACCTAGCATGGTGATGAAAAGCCTGAGAATAAATCTACCAGTTCAGCGAGCAAACTTACAATCTGATACAGAAATTGAGCTACAAATGTTTTCCAAAATCTCATGATACAAATATCTCAGCAAGAGGCCCAGCAATCATTTCCCTAGCTCCTCATAGAGTTCTAGGGTATACCTGATCAGGTCCCAGGGGTTTATCCAACTTTATATATTTTAAGTCATCCAGCACCATCTCCTCTGTTATGTGGACATTTTTCACGATGTCACTATTTATTTCCCCACAATCTATATCTTCCATATCCTTCTCCACAGTAAATACTGATGCAAAATACTCGTTTAGTATCTTCCCCATCTCCTGTAGTTCCACGCAGAGGAGGCCTCACTGATCTTTAGGGGCCCTATTCTCTCCTTAGTTACCCTTTTGTCCTTAATGTATTTGTAGAATCCCTTTGGACTTTGCTTAATCCTATTTGCGTAAGCTATCTCATGTCCACTTTTTGCATTCCTGACTTCTGTCTTTAGTATACTCCAACTCAGGCTGTTCCTTTATTTGATGTATTTTAGGTGTTGGAGGTGATTTTCTTGACTTCCAGGAGCAGCAATTACAGCATTGTTTTGGAACTTTGGAGAAAAAGGAAGTCAAAACAACAGCACTTTTAAAAGGGAGAGAACAGTCAAAGGCAGCACATGGTGAGGTCAGTGTAGGAGAGAGAGAGTAAGGAACTCACACTACTAACTGACACAGCAGTGAATCTGCACAGTTACTGCCTTTGCTTTTTGAATCTATGTATCGCTGGACATTGGAGTGCATCTGGGAAAATTAACAAACAGTGAAATTCACAACTGATTTTGGAGGAACCTGTTTGGGAGCGGTCACAGCACAGAGACAGGTAAGTGAATAGTTTTAAGTGTAACCTTGAGGCCTTGCTGTAAGTCTGCGGTAGTGATTCTTGATTGTATGTTTTATTGAGATATGTCTTTTGATTAAACTTTTTAAAAAGGCATAAGTATTAAGTTAGCCTGGAGCAGTGTTTTGTAGAGGAATAAGACAGTGCTATTTTCTGGGTCTGAGATTGGAAGAAGCAAAAATGGCCCACAGTAGAGTGATATGCTCATCTTGTTGGATGTGGGAGTTTATGGACAGTTTACAGGTTACTGAGGATTATATTTGCAATAAATGTCGTTGGTTGTGAATCCTATCAGACCGAATGGAATGGTTGGAGTGACAGTTAGATGCAATGAGGAATCTACAAGACCTGGGGGGGGTGTGATGGATGGCAGTTATAGGAAAGGAGAAAAGTCGCAGATACAGTCACATCGATGGGTTAACTCCAGGAAAGGTAAGAGAGGTAGGCAGGTAGTGCAGGAGTCTTCTGTGTCTATCCCAGTTTCAAACAACTATACTGTTTTGGAAAAGGTAGGGGATGATGGATTCTCAGGGGAATGTAGCACGAACAGCCAAGTTTCTGGCATTGAGACTGACTCTGATGCAATGAGGGTTATGTTGGGTTTCAAGAGATCGATTGTGTTAGGGGACTCTCTAGTCCGAAGCTCAGACAGACGTTTCTGTAGCCAGCAGCCAAAGATCAGAATGGTGTGTTGTTTCCCTGGTGCCAGGATCAAGGATGTCTCAGAGAGGGTGTAGAATGTTCTCACGGGGGAGAGGGCCCAGCAGGAGGTCATTGTCCACATTGGAACCCATGACATAGTAAGGGAAAAGGTTGAGATTCTGAAGGGAGATTAGGGAGTTAGGCAGACATTTAAAAAAGAGGTCCTCAAGGGTAGTAATATCTGGATTACTCTTGGTACTATGAGCTAGTGAGGGTAGGAATAGGAGGGTAGCGCAGATGAATGCACGGCTGAGGAGCTGGTGTATGGGAGAAGGATTCACATTTTTGGATCATTGGAATCGCTTCTGGGGTAGAGGTGACCTGTACAAGCAAGGCTGATTGCACCTAATTTGGAAGGGGACTAATAGACTGGAAGGGAGATTTGCAAGAGCTGCTTGGGAGGATTTAAACTAGTAAGGTCGGGGGTGAGACCCAGGGAGAAAATGAGAAAAGAGATCAATCTGAGACTGGTACAGTTGAGGAAAGAAGCAAGTCAAACAGTCAGGACAGGCAGGGACAAAGCAGAAAACAAGGTAAGACTGATAAAATTAAATTGCATTTAGGGGCCTAACAGGGAAGGCAGATGAACTCAGAGCATGGTTAGGAACATGGGACTGGGATATCATAGAAATTACAGAAACATGGCTCAGGGATGGGCAGGACTGGCAGCTTAATGTTCCAGGATATAAATGCTACAAGAAGGACAGAAAGGGAGGCAAGAGAGGCGGGGGAGTGGCATTTTTGATAAGGGATAGTATTACAGCTATACTGAGGAAAGATATTCCCGGAAATACATCCAGGGAGGTTAGTTGGATGGAACTGGGGAATAAGAAAGGGATAACCTTATTGGGATTTATTATAGACCCCCTCATAGTCAGAGGGAAATTGAGAAACAAATTTGTAAGGACATCTCAGTTATCTGTAAGAATAATAGGGTAGGTATGGTAGGGGATTTTAACTTTCCAAACATAGACTGGGACTGCCATAGTGTTAAGGGTTTAGATGGAGAGGAATTTGTTACGCATGTACAAGAAGATTTTCTGATTCAGTTTGTGGATGTACCTACTAGAGAAGGCGCAAAACCTGACCTACTCTTGGGAAATAAGGCAGGGCAGGTGACTGAGGTGTCAGTGGGGGAGCACTTTGGGGCCCGCGACCATAATTTCATTAGATTTAAAATAGTGATGGAAAAGGATAGACCAGATCTAAAAGTTGAAGTTCTAAATTGGAAAAAGGCCAATTTTGATGGTATTGGGTAAGAACTTTCAAAAGCAGATTGGGGGCAGATGTTCGCAGGTAAAGGGGCTGTTGGTAAATGGGAAGCCTTCAGAAGTGAAATAACGAGTGCGCAGAGACAGTATATTCCTGTTAGGGTAAAAGGAAAGGTGGAAAGGTTGATAGGTATAGAGAATGCTGGATGACTAAAGAAATTGAGGGTTTGTTTAAGAAAAAGGAAGCATATGTCAGGTATAGATTGAATGAATCCTTAGAAGACTGTAAAGGCAATAGGAGTACATTTAAGAGGAAAATCAGGAGGGCAAAAAGGGGACATGTGATAGCATTGACAAATAGGGTTAAGGAAAATCCAAACAGCTTTTACAAATATATTAAGGATAGAAGGGTAACTAGAAAGAGAATAGGGCTCCCAAGGAACAGCAAGGCGGCCTTTGTGTGGAGCCGCAGGAGAGGGGGGAGATACTAAACAAGTATTTTGCATCAGTGTTCACTGTGGAAAGGACACGGAAGATATAGACTGTAGGGAAATAGATGGTAACATCTTGAAAAATTTCCATGTTACAGAGGAGGAAGTGCTGGATGTCTTGAAACGCATAAAAGTGGATAAATCCCCAGGACCTGATAAGGTGTACCTAAGAACTCTGTGGGAAGTTGGGGAAGTGATTGTTGGGCTTCTTGCTGAGATATTTGTATCATCGATAGTCACAGGTGAGGCGCCAGAAGACTGGAGGTTGGCAAACGTGATCACTGTTTAAGAAGGGTGGTAAGGACAAGCCAGGGAACTATAGACTGGTGAGCCTGACCTCGGTGTGGGCAAGTTATTGGAGGGAATCCTGAGGGACAGGATGTACATATATTTAGAAAGGCAAGGACTGATTAGGGATAGTCAACATGGCTTTGTGCATGGGAAATCATGACTCACAAACTTGATGGAGTTTTTTAAAGAAGTAACAAAGAGGATTGATGAGGGCAGAGCAGTAGACTTGATCTATATGGACTTCAGTAAGACGCTCGACGAGGTTCCCCATGGGAGACTGATTAGCAAGGTTAGATCTCATGGAATACAGGGAGAACTCGCCATTTGGATACAGAACTAGCTCAAAAGTAGAAGGCAGAGGGTGGTGGTGCAGGTTGTTTTTCAGATTGGAGTCCTGTGACCAGTGGAGTGCCACAAGGATCGGTGCTGGGTCCACTACTTGTTGTCATTTATATAAATAATTTGGATGTGAGCGTAAGATGTATTGTTAGTAAGCTTGCAGATAATACCAAAATTGGAAGTGTATTCAACAGCAAAGAAGGTTACCTCGGACTACACTGGGATCTTGATCAGATGAGTCAATGGTCTGAGGAGTAGCAGATGGAGTTTAATTTAGATAAATGCGAGGTGCTGCATTTTGAGAAAGCAAATCTTCGCAGGACTTATACACTTAATGATAAGGCCCTAGGGAGTTTTGCTGAACAAAGAGACCTTGGAGTGCAAGTTCATACTCCTTGAAAGTAGAGTTGCAGGTAGATAGGATAGTGAAGAAGGCGTTTGGTATGCTTTCCTTTATTGGTCAGAGTATTGAATACAGGAGTTGGGAGGTCATGTTGTGGTTGTATAGGACATTGGTTAGGTCAGTTTTGAAATATTGTGTGTAATTCTGTGTTGTGAAACTTGAAAGGGTTCAGAAAAGATTTACAAGGATGTTGCCAGGGTTGGAGGATTTGAGCTATAGGGAGAGGTTGAATAGGTTGCAGGTGTTTTCCCTGGAGCATCAGAGGCTGAGGGGTGACCTTATAGAGGTTTATAAAATCATGAGGAGCATGGATAGGATAAATAGACAAAGTCTTTTCCCTGGGGTCAGGGAGACAGAACTAGAGGGCATAGGTTTAGGACGAGAGGGGAAAGATATAAGAGAGACCCAAGGGGCAACATTTCCACGCAGAGGGTGGTGCGTGTGTGGAATGGGCTGCCAGAGGAAGTGGTGGAGGCAGGTACAATTGCAACATTTAAAAGGCATCTGGATGGGTATATGAATAGGAAGGGTTTGGAGGGATGTGGGCCAGGTGCTATCAGGTGGGACTAGATTGGGTTGGGATATCTGATCAGCATGGAAGAGTTGTACCGAAGGGTCTGTTTCCATGTTGTACATCTCTATGACTCTCCGACTCTCCTGCCTTTACTCTTCTAAGGATTCACTCAATCTCTTCTGTCTGTACCTGACATATGTTTCCTACTTTTTCTTGACCAAAACCTCAATTTCTCTCATCATGCAGCCATTCCTACCCCTAACACCCTTCCCTCCAACAGGAACATGGACTCTTGTTATCTCATTTTTGAAAGCTTCCCATTTTCCAGCCATCTTTTTCCCAGCAAATTTCTACCCCCACCCCAGTCAATGTGGAAAGTTCTTGCCTAATATCATCAAAATTGGTCTTCCTCCAATTTAGAACTTTAAGTTTTAGATCCATTCTATCCTTTTCTATCACAATTTTAAAACCAAGATAATTATGGTCACTGGCCCCAAAGTGCTCCCTCACTGACACCTCAATCACCAGCCCTGCCATATTTCCCAGAAGTAAGTCACCTTTTGCTTTTTTTTTCGAATAGGTACATCCACATACTGAGTCAGAAATGTTTCTAGTACACATTTAACAAATTCCTCTCCCTCCAAGCCCTTAACACTGTGGCAGTCCCAGTCTATGTTTGGAAAGTTAAAATCCCCTACCATAACCATCCTATTATTCTTACAGATAACTGAGATCTCCTTACAAATTTATTTCTCAGTTTCCTGCTGGCAATTGGGGGGCCTATAGTACAAACCTAAGAATGGGATCATCCCTTTCTTATTTCTCAGCTCCAGCCAAATAACTTTCCTGGACATATTCCTAGGAACATCCTCCCTAAATACAGCCATAATGTTATCCCTAATCAAAAACACCACTCCCCCTCCTCTCTTGCCCACATTTCTATTCTTCCTAAAGTAACTATACCCAGTCCTGTCTATCCCTGAGCCATGTCTTTGCAATTGCCGTGATATCCCAGTACTAGATTAGATTACTTACAGTGTGGAAACAGGCCCTTCGGCCTAACAAGTCCACACCGACCCGCCGAAGCGCAAACCACCCAGACCCATTCCCCTACATTTACCCCTTCACCTAACACTGCGGGCAATTTAGCCTGGCCAATTCACCTAACCTGCACATTTTTGGACTATGGGAGGAAACTGGAGCACCCGAACGAAACCCACGCAGACACGGGGAGAATGTGCAAACTCCACACAGACAGTCGCCTGAGGTGGGAATTGAACCTGGGTCTCTGGCGCTATGAGGCAGAAGTGTTAACCACCATGCCGCCCACCAACCATGCCCTGAGTTCATCTGCCTTCCCTGTTGGGCCTCTTGCATGAAATAAATGCAACTTAATTTATCAGTCCGACCTCATTCTCTGCTTTGTTCCTGCCTGTCCTGACTGTTTGACTCACTCCTTTTCCCAACTGTACTAGTCTCAGATTGATCTCTTTCCTCTCTACCTCCTGGGTTTCAACCATCCTTCTTACTAGTTTAAATCCTCCCAGCAGCTCGAGCAAATCTCCCTGTCAGTATATTAGAATACTTCAAATTCAGGTGCAAACCATCCTTCTCATACAGGTCATTCCTATCCCCGAAGAGATTCCATTGATCTAAAAATGTGAATCCTTCTCCCTGCACTATCTCTTCAGACACACATTCATCTGCTCAATCCTCCTATTCCTACTCTGACTAGCTCGTGGCACCGAGAGTAATGCAGACATTACTACCCTCAAGGATATTCTTTTCAAATTCCTGCCTAACTTCCTATATTCTCTTGTTCGAACCTCATCTTTTTCTCTTCATATGTCATTAGTTCCAATGTGCACAACAACCTCTTACTGGTCCCTCTTCCCTTTGAGAATATTCTGCACCCTCTCTGAGATATCCTTGATCCTGGCACAGGGATGAGAGTGTGGTGCTGGAAAAGCACAGCAGGCCAGGCAGCATCTGAGGAGAGGAGAATCAATGTTTTGGAAGGAAGCCTGATGAAGGGCTTATGCCCGAAAGGTCGATTTTCCTGCTCCTCAGATGCTGCCTGGCCCGCTGTGCTTTTCTAGCATCACACTCTCGACTCTGATCTCCAGCATCTGCAGTCCTTACATTCTACTGCCTGGCACCAAGGAGGCAACACGCCATTCTGATGTCTCGCTGTTGATCGCAGAAACATTTGTCTGTGTCCCTTTTCACAAATGATCGCTTGGGACCTGATGTTCCCCTCACTAGGTTAGAGTTCGTCTTGGTACCAGAAACCTGGCTGTCAGTGCTACAATCCTCTGAGAGTCCATCACCCCCTCCATTTTGCGAAACAGCATACTTGTTTGAGATGGGGATAGCCACAGGAGACCCCTGCACTACTGGCCTTCCCCTCCTATCTTTCCTGGAGGTCACCTATCTATCTGACCATATCTTCAGTTTATCTCCCTTCCTGCAACTGCCATCCATCACACCTCCAGCTTCTGTAAATTCCTCATTGCCTCTAACTGCTACTCCAACCGATTCATGCGATCTGATAGGATTTGTAACCAAACATGTTTCCTGCAGACATAATCATCGGTAACATGGAAACTCTCCTTCATCTCCTACATCTGACAGAAAGAGCACATCCCTCTACTAAAGGCCATCATTGCACCTGAACAATTTACAGACCTAGAAAACAGCATAGTCTTACTGCGCTAAAAACTCTGCTCCAGACTAACTTAGAATCAATGCTTTGTATTTTTAAAGTTTAATCAAGAGACAGATCTTAATAAAACATATAATCAAAAAAGAACTCGCTATACTCACTATTGTAGATTTACAAAAAAAAGTAAGGTTACACTTTAAAAAGCCACTTAGATTATCCTCTGTTATGAGCTCTCCCACACAGGTTTCTTCAAGGTCAGCTGTGAATTTCACTGTTTGATTGTTTTTCTGAGACAACTCCGATATCCAGCGATACTTGAAATCAAACAGAAGATTCACCCCTGGGTCAGGCAGCAGTGCAGGTTTATTTCTCCATTTGACTCACTTCCCATGTGGTCACTGCTTTTGCCTCTTTTCCTCTTTTTTAAAGTGCTGTTGTTTTTACCCCAAAGTTGCAAAACAATGCTACAGCTATAAAACAGTAATTACTGCTCCTAGAATTCAAGGAAATCAGCCCCAACACTAAAAATACCTCAAAAAAGAAGCAGTTCTTACAGCCACAATTTTTTCCCATCCCTTCATCTTGGATTACCCTAGTCTTCATCTATAAATCAACACCCAAATGTCAGAAAGATGTTTGAAACACCAAAGGTCAGCTTTTATGCCAGTCTATGGAATGATACTTGCTGCTTGATTGCCTTCCCACATGATTGAGAATTTCTGCAATTTAACATACAAAAGATACTGTCTGTTAATTTGCATATTTTCCTCAGTTACATTGCAGTTTTTAGCCACTCACATGCTTATGGTATACAATTTTGGTGTCCTCTTTGATCCTGACCAGAACTTGAAGGCTCAGTCAATCTATTACTAAAACTGATTCATTCTCACCTGGAACAAAATTTTCTGCATTCCCAATTCTATCTAACCAAACGTTGTGCACCAATTCTCTTGCATTACCCCATCCTAAAACTAAAGACCGTTCACTTATTGTTGTTGTTGCCTGTCTTCACTACCCCTTCCAAAGAATCAATATCAAATCTACTGTCATTATTTATACTGTCAATATTATATCCCATTCTAATACTGTAAATTTCACACAGCTCTTCATCCTTCAGCCTCCAATTAACTGTGTATTTCCTTACCATTGATAATCAATTTTCTGGCTATTATAATCCTGCACCTGCATACCATTCTACAACCCTACTGCATCTGTGGCCTCTACAGCATTTTTCTCAAACCGTATGTCTTTGGCCATATTCTTTGGCTTCATTAAGTGCTACAATTATGTGAAAGTAGATGTTGTTGTTGTCAACATCAAGAAAACAGTTGTCTTAATGTAATTAATGTATGAATTTTAGCAGAGTTGGATACTTTTTCTTTCATTATGAATAGGATATTCTTTTAGGTTTACAATACCAGATAGGAGATGGCAAGAAGCTAAGGGGAAGGACCAGCAGTGGTATGAAGCTGCACTGGCAGATGATAATCCAGTAATTGTTTATCTTCACGGAAATGGAGGCAGTAGGTAATGCCATTTTTGAAAGTACAAATGATTGTTTACTAAGTAGACTATCACCAGAACCTGTATCACATTTAATAGTGCTTAGCAGACTTACATATTGATGTTTTCATTTATATTTCTGTGAAATAATTAAACATTTTGTTGATTAAATTTAGAGCTGCAGAACACAGAGTTGAACTGATAAAGGTAAACACTACTTTACTTTCATCAGTGCATATTTTCACAGGCGCCCTATCAATTCTGGGAAAAAAATATCTTTGCTTGTTTGCGCCACATAATATATACTTTAAATCTTTAGAGTTCTTTAGTTAAAAGTTAAATATATTGAGCTAAAAATGTCAGTGTTTTATAGATGTCTTCATCTCACATAAAATTTCCAGACTTTATTTGACCTAATAACTGTATTGTTATAAAGAGAAACACATCAGGCTTCAGGTAATGTAGAACTGTACTTTCAAAACTCTCAACTGCCTAATTTTTGACGTTATGTTCACTACAATAACTTGTAGTAATCTGTCTGCTCAACTGCTCCCTCACTTCAATTTTTATGTCCCAGTCCTCATTAAAACCTCTACTCTAAGTCTGCTTGATTCCAAAATATTGGATGCATCTTTGCTTCCTCAAAGCCAAAGTGCATAGCTGATGATATCTGGGGTTGATTCTGGCTGGTTCATACGGAATACTATCAGACCTCACTGACCTCACCGAAAATTGTTCAATAATCTTAGATCATCTTGATTTGGAGATGCCTGTGTTGGACTGGGGTGTACAAAGTTAAAAATCACACAACACCAGGTTATAGTCCAACAGGTTTAATGGGAAGCACACTAGCTTTCGAAGCGACGCTCCTTCATCAGGTGATAGTGGAGGGCTCAATCCTAACACAGAATTTATAGCAAAAATTTATAGTGTGATGTAACTGAAATTATACATTGAAAAATTGATTGTCTGTTAAGCCTTTCATCTGTTAGAATACAGTGATAGTTTCACTTCTTTCATGTGTAAATCACAAAACCTTTTTTTTAAAGTTGCATTCTCGGGTTAGCTGTTAACAATGGTGATAGCTAGACAATATGTTGAAGGTGTTGGCCCACTGTGTTCTCTGTCTATGCCATGATGTTTAGATTGATTCAAATCTAAAAAGTGAGATAACAGAGTTTTACATAAATTCATGCAGTTTTTGAGCTCAGAGTTCTACATAAATGCATGCAGTTTTTCAGCAAAGTACAATGTAACTCTGCAAGTACAAATTCACCCCACAAAATATATGTGTGCATGTGGGTCTTTGTATGTCTGTGTGTGTGTGTGTGTCTGTCTGGGGTGGGGGTTGTGAGTATGAGAAAGTGTGTGTGTGTGTGTAGTGAGTGCAGAGTGTCTTAAGTCTGTGAGGGGGTGCATGTGTGAGCGTGGGAGAGTGTGTGTCTGTAAGAGTGTGTGTGGGTGTCTGTGTGCATGTTGGTGTGTACCTGTGTCCGTCTGTATGTGAGAGTGTGTGTGTGTAGGAATATCTGTGTGTATGTACAGTGCAATGGTGATCACCTGTAATGTGA
Organism: Hemiscyllium ocellatum; assembly: GCF_020745735.1. NCBI lineage: Eukaryota > Metazoa > Chordata > Chondrichthyes > Orectolobiformes > Hemiscylliidae > Hemiscyllium > Hemiscyllium ocellatum. The sequence goes on along the minus strand of NC_083408.1, from coordinate 71,936,725 downwards.
CATGAACCCAAGGTCCCGGTTGAGGCCCTCCCTATGGGTACCAAACTTAGCTATCAGCCTCTGCTCGGCCACTTTTCTCTGCTGTCTGTCCCGAGGTCCACCTTGGAGGATGGTCACCCGAAGGTCCGAGGCTGAATGTCCTGGGCCATTGAAGTGTTCCCCAACTGGGAGGGAATCCTCCTGTCTGTTGATTGTTGTGGGGTGCCCATTCATCCATTGTCGTAGCCTTTGCTCAGTTTCCCCAATGTACCATGCCTCCAGGCATCCTTACCTGCAATGTATAAGAAAGACAACATTGGCTGAGTCATATGAGTACCTGCCATGTACAAGGTGGGAGGTATTCCCATATATAATAGTGGTATCAATGTCCACAATCTGACACGTCTTGCAGCATCCACCGTGACAGGGTTGTACGGAGTTGTCCTGAGAGCCGGGCAGTTTGCTACGAAAAATGATCTGTTTGAGGTTTGACGGTTGTTTAAAGGCAAGTAGTGGAGGTGTGGGGAAGGTCTTGGTGAGGTGCTCATCCTCATTGATAATGTGTTGCAGGTCACAAAGAACATGCCATAATTTTTCAGTTCCTGTGAAGTACTGAACAACGAAGGGTACCCTGTCAGTTGCAGCACATGTCTGTCTCCTGAGGAGGTCATTACGGTTCCTTGCTGTGGCACGTTGGAACTGGCGGTTGATGAGTTGAGCATCGTACCCTGTTCTTGTGAGGGCATCCTTGAGTACTTTCAGGTGTCCGTCACATTCCTCCACATCTGAGCAGATCCGGTGTATGCATAGGGCTTGTCCACAGGGAATGGCTGTTTTAATATGTTTTGTGTGGAAGCTGGAGAAGTGTAGCATTGTGAGGTTGTCTGTGGGTTTGCGGTAGAGTGTGGTGCTGAGGTGTCCATCCTTGATGGAGGCGCATGTGTCCAAGAATGAGACAGATAGTCGAGAGTAATCCATGGTGAGTTTGATGGTGGGATGAAACTTGTTGATGTCACTGTGTAGTTTTATCAGTGACTCCTTGCCATGGGCCCAGAGGAAGAAAATGTCGTCAATGTACCTGGTGTATAGTGTTGGTTGGAGATCCTGCATAGAGAAGAAGTCTTGTTCGAACCTGTGCATAAAAATGATGGCATATTGGGGTGCAAATTTGGTCCCCATGCTGTTCCGTGTGTCTGGATGAAGAATTGGTTATCAAAGGTGAAGACGTTGTGATCGAGGATAAAGCCGATGAGTTGTAGGATGGTGTTTGGAGACTGGCAGTTGTTGGTGTTGAGTACTGAGGCTGTTGCCGTGATGCCATCATTGTGGGGGATGCTGGTGTAGAGTGCGGAAATGTCCATTGTGACAAGGAATGTTCCCGGTTTGACTGGTCTGTGGGTGCTGAGTTTCTGTAAGAAATCCATAGTTTCGCGACAGAAGCTGGAGATCCCCTGTACAATAGGTTTCAAGATGCCTTCCACATAGCTGGAGAGATTCTCACATAGGGTCCCATTGCCCGACACGATGGGATGTTCCGGTGTGTTGGCTTTGTGTACCTTTGGAAGGCAGTAGCAGTTGCTTACACGAGAAGTATGTTGGATGAGGGTGCGTAGGGAACTCTGAAGGACTGGATCCAAAGTTCTGATCAGTGTGTTTAATTCTCAGGTGTGTTCTTTGGTCGGATCACCTGGTAGTTGCCTGTAGTGTTCCTGGTTGTTCAGTTGTCGGTACACTTCCTTGCAGTAATCTGTTCTATTCTGAATGACAATGGCTCCTCCTTTATCTGCTGGTTTGATGACAATGTTGTGATTGGTTTTGAGAGCCTGGATGGCATTGCTCTACCTTGTGGGTACGGCTGATGAATCTGGCATTTATATATTTCCTGACAGTTTGAGCATACATGCCAAGCCCAGGGCAGTGGCCCTCCGGTGGGGTCCATGTTGACACCTTTGGTCACTCCTCTAAAGATCCCTGTGATGACTGTTCCAGTTCATCAGTGGGCTCAGTGGGATCACTGCCGGCACCTTGAAAGAATTCCCGGAGTCTCATTCGTCTGATGAACTCCTCTGTGTCTGCTGCCAGAACCAACAGGTCCATTTTGGTGGTGGGGCAGAAGTTGAGACCCCTACTTCAATCTCTTCCTGTCGAACAGTGTGGTCCACTAAGTTGACAATAGACTTCCCCGCAGTGTCTTGATACAACTTCTTTTGTGTGTGTTGGAGTGGTTGCTTTCGTAGTTCAGGACTTGGTCTGTGTGTGTGGCTTTCCTGTATACCTTTGTGGTGAATTCTCCATTCGGTGTTCTCTGTACCATCATGTCTAGCAATGGGAGTTGGCTGTCTGTTTCTTCCTCTCTAGTGAATCGGATTCCTGTGAGTGTGGCGTTGATGATCTGGTGTGTGTTTTCTATTTCTATGTTTTTTAATGATTACAAAGGTGTCATCCACACATCTGACCCAGAGTTTGGGTTGAATTTGTGGTAAGACTGTTTGTTCTAATCTTTGCATTACACTGTTCAAAAGGGCCACAACACACTGCAGCACACCAGAACTGCAAAAACAGAAAGAAGGACACCTCTACAATGTATTCGCCCCGCAATTTCATCAACAGATGCCTAAGGGAAAGACAACAGAATGAGGACATGCCACAACCCAAAGGACTAGCCACGTTACCATACATCAAGAACATTTCTGAACTGACAGCCAGACTACTACGACCACTAGGACTCATAACAGCACACAAACCAACAGCCACGCTCAGACAACAACTCACCAGGACAAAGGACCTGATACCCAGCATGAGCTAAACCAACGTATTGTACAAAATTCCATGCAAGGACTGCACAAAACACTACATAGGACAAACAGGAAGACAGCTAACGATCCGTATCCATGAACACCAACTAGCCACGAAACGACACGACCAGCTATCCTTAGTAGCCATACACGCAGATGACAAGCAACATGAGTTCGACTTGGACAACACTACTATTATAGAGCTAGCCAAACAGAGAACAGCCAGGATATTCCTAGAGGCATGGCATTCATCCACAGATTCTATCAACAAACACATCAACTTGGACCCAATATACCGGCCATTGCAGCGGAGAGCTGGAACTGACAACTGGAAGCGGCAGATTCAAACCACTATAAATGCCGGAGGAAACGGCACAGAAGCGCTTCACAGGAGGCTCCTGTGAATGTCACTGAGGATGTCACCTAGACAAGGGATGAAACATCTGCAACACAAATTCCCATCTCGGCAAACAGAACCACAACATGGAAGACAATAGTTAATCTGATGCAGAAATTAAAATGAATATAAGTAGAGTTCCAACGCAGTTCATCTTTAGTTATTATCAATAATTCACTTGATCAAATTATAATGTGGGTAAGTCCAACTGCACAGGAAATATTTAACTTCAATGAACAGAATTCATTTTGTTTCCAAAGATTGGGTTTCAAAACATGGATTAAATCAATAGCAGTTTCCCTATAATCTCTTTTTTTATGCAATTGTTTGCCAGTTATTGAATTTAAATAACAATACTGCATATAAGCAACTTTGCAGTTCAAGAATGTGATTGCTTTTCAAGTTTTGGTGGTTTACTTAAATACAGACCAAACTCTGATGAAAATCTTTGCTCTGAAAGATTCTCTGTCAATAATTTGTCATAGTCTCAATTCTGTTGCTAATAGGCATGGATCTGCAGCGAAGGCAGTTAGTAATTTTATAATAACCTAGTACTAATGTCAGTATAAGGAAGCCATAAAGAATGTTGCAAAGGTGACAGATTTAAGATGGTTGAATTGAGATGCTCTTCTGAGACTGGGTTCAGGCATACAGCAGGGCATAGCATTTACACATGCTGTATTAAACATGACAGAAATTGATCACACTGAATGCTTGATCTGAGTATAGCCCACTACTCATTACTAACATCAGAAATATAAAATAAGGGAGTGAGACAATAGAGTTACAAGAGAGAAATTCTTCTAAATTTTCAGGATAGAGAATTGAAGGAGCAAGGAAAATGGTTTGACTGGTTTTGAAAACCTAATCTGTGTTGGATCAAAACAATTGCTGTGAAGTCAAATTTATTCATGCGCTTTGCTTTTTCAGTTTTTATTACTATTTAAAATTATTCTTTAAGTGGAAATATACCAATTTTACTTCCTAGTTATTTTCTCTCTCATCCTGAAGACAGTGAATTGTGGTGATGCATAAAAGTAGAAACTTCCTCAATTGTCTGCCCAAATAGCCACTTTTACATTGTGTAAGGCAGTCAATATGGACCCATATACAAAGTACATATTAAAGCGTCATCAAGGGGCAACACATATATAAGATTCATAAACATTGAACATATTGTAGATGTTAATTATACCAAACATATACTTTTGCTTGGTAATGCATTGACATATTTAAACAAATCCCCCCTAGGTTAGGACTACGATGGGTTTGCTCACCATCACTGTCCTCATATCTAATCCCACCTTTTACTTCTACCTCCACAACTTTAAATTGACTTTCACTTTTCAGTTCCAACTTCTGAGGTTCAAAACTTCTCTTTTTCTCCCTTTTTCTCTCTCTCTAACCCTTTCTTCTGGGTAAGAATATTCTTTCTTTTTCTTCTGCTTTCAATTGGAAACTCAAACTGTTCCATTTTCTTTTCAAGCTGTTTTAATTCTTTTGCTGATTGTTCTGCAAGTTGTCTCTCTCATTTTTGCTTTTGCCTTGAATTTAAACTGCTGCATTTGCAATTGAATTTTAGCCATTTCCAAAGATTCTAAATGCATTTCTGTCAATTGTAAAAGCTGAGATATTGCTGCAATTATCTCGCCTTTCCTCATGGACAAAGGCAACCCCAACTTCATTTTGCCTGCCAATTCTGAAAGCTTTACCTTCCTCACCTTCTGTAAACCACTCCAAGTGAAAGAGTCATTATTCCACAAGGCATACCTTATTTAAACCAACCAAATGCAACATCTGAAAAGTGAACACCAACTGTCACCACTCATGTCTTTGAGTCCAATAATCCAAAACTCAAACTGGCGTCAGAGATTTTGACTTCAACAAGAGCCCCAAATTGCTATGGATAAAACCCCCACAAAATATATCAAAGAGATAACCTAGACCCCAGCCTTTATCTTCTTTTAAGGCAAATGTATGATGCTGTGTTCCAGATGTGACTTAATTGGCCACAAATTAGGCTTTAAGCAAAACACTACGGTTAAAAAGAAAATGGCACTTTATTAAAATGCTCAATGAAGTGATGTATTATTTAACTACAGCTCATCCCTTGTTCAAATATTGCAGCAACCCATAAGTACACCTTTGGCAAGACCAAATTTAGCAAAACAGATTTTCTCACTTGCTATCTCCTCTAGTCGAGGAAAAAAGGACACTGACAGAAAGAATCTAGCAGTAGAGAGAGAGCTCCAACTTTTTGCAGCAGCAAAATAAAGCTGCATTTATTAGGTTTCACTCCATAAACTCCCATCTTTAACAACTGAAAACAAAAACTAAAACACTGGGCCTCTGTGACTCTGACTCCACCCATTCATGCTTCCTTTATCTAAGTTTAAAAGAAACCCAAAGCTATTAACTCTGCTTTCCTTGGTACAGACAGCTTGGCACCCGGTTGACAACACATCTCTTCAAGAGAACCAGAAGTCTTAAGTGTATTGTACCACTAAAACACTGAATAGTACCCCAATAGGTAGGGTCACAATAAGGGTGTAAACAATAAAGTTTCAATCAGGGTTACTGTGATTGTATTTAAAAGCACGAAGTATGATATAGTGCGAAAGATGTAGAGGAACAAATCTGCAAAAAAAAAAATTGGAGGAGCAAGAATTGTAATGGATATCTTTAATTATCCAAATATAGACTGGGATAAATATTGTAAAGGAAAGAGAGGGACAAAAGTTCTTAGAGTGTGTTCAGGAACATTTTCTATAGTAGAATGTTTGCAGTCCATCAAGAAATGAAGTATTGCTAAACCTAGTTCTTGTAAATGAGATGGGCAAGTAGATCAAGTATCAGTGGGAAAATATTGGGATAGTTATCACTATATCATAAGATTTAGGGTGACTATGGAAATGGATAATGAACAATCCAAATTAAGAGTAATTAATTGAGAAAAGCTAATTTCAATGGGGTAAGAAAGGTTCTGGGTTGAAATTGTTCAAGTCAAAGGCTGATCGAAAAAAGTGGTGGCTAAACAAATGAGAGATGATTTGAGCACAGTTAAGGAATATCCTCTTGAAAGGCAAAGGTAGCACAACCAAATCCAGAGGTTCATGACATAGACCTAACTTAGAAGTGAACCCCAAAATTTTCTACAGACATAAAAGTACTAAAATAGTAATAAGAGGAGAATGGGGACGAAAAACAGGATTTTGTATATGGAGGCAGAGGTCACTGCTGAAAATATTGAATAAATGAATACTTTGCATTTGTCTTTACCAAGGAAAAGGTTGCTCCCCAGACTATGGTGAAAGAGGACGAAATTCAGTTATTAGAAGGGTTTAGAATTGATAAGGAGGTGATATTGAATAGGTTATCTGTATTTAATATTGACAAAATACCAGGGCCAGATGAGATGTATCTAAGAATACTGAGGAAATTAAGAATGAAAATTGCAGGGAAATATAGCATTTTTTTTAGTATTCTTCAACTCAATTAGTGCCAGAGGACTGCGGAATTGTGATTTTACACCCTTGTCAAATAAAAGTGTAATAATTAACAACTACGGACCAGCCAGTATAATTTTAGTGTTTGGAAACTTCTAGAAAATGTAATTTGAAATCAAATAATCAAATGTGAGTTAATTGAAGAGTGTCACCCAACAAATCTCTTAAGACCAATTAATATTAATAATGGAGACTTTTGAAAGGGTAACAGAAAGGGTTAATCAGGGCAATACTGGCTGTGACATGAAACACAGCAGGTTAATGGATATTCTTTGGGCTGAGGGAAGGTTTGTAGCTCAGTTCTCAAAGATCAATGTTGGAATCCTTGTTTACTTGATGTAACTGAACTTAACATTGGTGTACAGTGCACAGCTTCAGAATCTGTAGATGGTTAGAAGCATGGTAAACTGTGAGCAATGTACCACTTAAAAGGACATGGACTAGTGGGATGGGCCAGTAGGTGGGAGATATAGTTCAATACCAAGTAGTATAATGTGATACATTTTAGTAGAAAAACACAGGGATGCAGTGTCAAATTAAAGGATACAACTCCAAACATCCTGACACCAAAAACAAATACATAAGAATCCTTCTCATTGATTACTAAACTTAGTGATCTTGGACTAAGTCCCACTCTCTGCAACTGGATCCTCAGTTTCTTGATCCACAGGCCACAGTCAGTGAAGATTGGGGACAATATTTCATCCTCACTAACACTCAACACTAGTGCCCCCAGGGGTGCGTCCTCAGCCACCTACTGTACTCACTGTATATCCAGGACTGTGTCACTAAATACCAGACTAAAGCCATTTACAAGTATGCTGATGACACCACCATAGTCGGTCAAATCTCAGATGGCTACGAAACAGACTGCGGACGGGAGTTGGAAGACCTAAGAACAACCTAGCACTCAATGCCGGCAAAATCAAGGAACTCATTATTGACTTTTGGTGGGATGTTACTCATGCCCCCCTACACATTAACAGCACAGAAATGGAACAGGTGGAGAGTATCAAATTCTTGGGAGTGGTCATCCACAACAAGCTTTCTTGGACTCTTCATGTGGATGCACTGGTTACAAAGGCCTAACAACGTCTCTTCTTCCTCAGGCAACTGAGGAAATTTGGCATGATGGCAAAAACCATGCCAGCTTTTATAGGTGTGCCATCGAGAGCATTCTGTCTGGTTGTATCACTACCAGGTATGGCAACTGTACCATTCAAGATTGGAGACGGTTACAGAGAGTGGTGAACTCGGCCCGGACAATCACAAAGGCCAACCTTCCATCTATAGAATCCATCTACCAGGCTCACTGTCAGGGAAAGGCCACCAGCATTCTCAAAGATCCATCCCACCCTGAAATTGCTTTTCTACAACCTCTATCATCAGGGAGAAGGTACAGAAGCCTGAACACACGCATCAGCCAGTTTCAAAACATTTTTTACCCTACTGTTGTTAGAATATTGAATGGACTCTCACAAACTCTTACCATTCGCCTGTACCTATGTTTTTGTTTTTGCCGCAGTTTACCTATTATTTACTTATCTTTACTACTTAATTATGTGATCGGTCTGTATTGCTCGCAAGACAAAGCTTTTCACTGTGCCTCGGTACATGTGACAATAAATTCAAGTGTGTCTTCATCTTTAGTCCAGTACCAGGGGACACTCTTTGAAAATTAGAACCTCTCCTTTCAAGACAGAGATCAGAATTCCTTGCTCTAAGTTGTTAACTTTGGAACCCTATTTCAGAAGGGGTTGTCTTTTTAAGACAGAGGTGAATAAATTATTTTTGGCAAGGGAGTCAAAGGTTATCAGGGGTAGATGAGAGTGCAGTTTTGAAATACTGACAGATTAGCCAAAGTCTTGCTGAATGGTGGAGTAGACCTGACAGATCTGAAAGTTCCACCTCTGCTGCTATTTCATATGCTTATGCGTTAATGAGAATTTAAGTGTAAAGAATTCAGTTAATATGGAAATTTATGTTTTTGTAAAAGCAGAAATAAGTAAATTTAGCAATGATCTCTGTTCCTTTGAGGCTTACTGTGAATGGTTTGGGCCTCACATTAGTATACCTAGATGAGTTTCAGGGATTTTGCAAATTGGAAATCTTTCCATAATTTAGATGTTCCCACATGTTCTCCCATATTTTTGGATAAAGCATTGAAAATTACTCCAATGAGATGAGACCAACTATAAGCTGATTTATTTCATTAAAAATACACGAATTATTAGAAAACAGTTTTCACAGAGAGATTTAATCAATTAACTATCACTTTGCATATCATAAAATTAACAAACTTTGTGACTGCCATTATTATAAGTTAAACCCATTTTATCTATTCCTCTATAGAGGCTGTATTTGTTCATATGTAAACCTGTGACTGTCATTTAATTCTGCTTTCAACTCTAGTGCTGACAATTAACTTGCTACTGCTAATGCAAGTAAAGAATGATGGGAAAATTAAAACAAATGGAGTAGCCAATTTTTTTTAGATGTAGGGCTGGAGGAGACTCCAACGCACAGTAGAGTTTGTGGGTCAGGATGAAGCATCATCCTTGATTTTTCTGCTTGGAATCTTGTGATTCAGATCTGACGGTGCTACTGACCGAACCGTGATAGACAAGCAAATAAGCATGCAGCTGACACTGGGCTAGTCTGCTGTTTCTGTTGAGAACAGAGCAGGATCACTATCCCTAAATTCTGACTCATTCATGATCACAAAGATCTCATCTTTGCCAATCTACTTGTTACACCTGAATGGACATGCTGTAAGGCTGAATATTTCTTAGCAGATGTAAGGTCAATGATTCATTAAATAGACTGTTGAGTATAAACTTCTCAAAATGTATTCAATTGAAAAGATTGAAACATTTTTGCAGTGGAAGACAAAACAAACCTTCACTTCAAGAGAAATAAGAACAAAAGGGCAGGAAAGGTCTTCAACAGAACAGAATTGAAAATTACCTTTTCAAGGTAAGAATTTCTCAAAGTGATGACAACATCAATTGTTTTACCCCGTGAGATAATGACAATACTCCATGTATATGGCAATTGAAAACTAAATTTAAAATGTTTTAGGTGTCTATGGAATTATGTTTTGAAAACAATCATCTTGACCTGGTAATGCTTATGCTTGTAATAAAATTATGGCGTTGCAACAGCAGGTTAAAACAAAATAGTCTTTTAGATAAAAATGTGGCTGGATACCAACTCTTTGCTATGTTTGAAGTTGAAACTGCATTTTGTAAAAATATAAAATATGCTTCTTTGGAAATTAAGTCCTGCAATTACTAAATGGTAAATTGTAAACGATCTCAGGCATTGAATATTAAATTATGAACTTAACATGTTTTATTTAGTTGAAATTGAAAAAGACTAGCCAAAATGCTGCATATTCCCTCTTTACACTTATAATTTTGTAATAATTTTGTACAAAGTAATGTATTTAAAATTCACACTGTAGTTCTAGGTATCCTTTGATTCGGTAGGAGCAGGAATCTTCAAGAATTTGGGTTCAACACCCCAGATATCACGGGCATACTCTGTAATCGCTCGATCGCTGGAGAACTTTCCAGAAGAAGCTATGTTTTTAATTACTATTTTGGTCCATTCTATTGGGTTCTGTAAAAATGTGCAGATAAAACATAAAATATGCTGATTTTTTTCTAACAAAATATTATCTAATTACTTATGAACTTTCATCATAGTTTATCACAGAGGATCCTAATAAATGAAAGTGTCTATTCTTCTGGTAACCTTAGTTCAGTTTTCAACTTCTATGAAGGGGAAGTAGCACACAGCATTACTACATCCCAATGTACCGCTGCAAATGGATGTAACTATGACACATATAGGCCAAGTATTGCAAAGGAATTGAGGAGAAGTGGCTATCCTAGGCCTTTTACTTCAATTTCCTCCTCATGTTTTCCAAAAACACTGACACTTCAAAAATTTAATGTTGGGCAAATATACCTCAGACAGGTGTGGGCCAGGAACAATCCAAAAAAACAGAGAAGCTGTTTTTCCAAGTGTTTAAAAATGCTGTTCTCTAAGGATGGTGGTGTCGCAGTTGCAAGTGTCGCAGTTTAAGCTGACATTGGAAATGCATATTATCTGTACTAATAAATGTAAACTTTAACTGCTGATGTTCCAATTCTTCCCAACACAAGGAAACTGTAGGATGGGTTCTCTGAATGCCAAAACCTTTGCCTATATTGTAATGGCTGGTAAAGCATATCCAGCTTGCATACTTCTTGTTCCCCATATTAGAAACATAGGCATCTGCTTATTGCTTGAAAAATAGTCATACCTCCATGATATGCTCCTTCCTACAAACTATCTTTCACTACTAGTTAGATGCCACCTATATACTTGAAACCAGCACTATTTCTCCTACACTTTACTTTTGTCCAAAAGTTAACTTGAATATAAACTAAAACATAATTTCGAACTGCGAAACATGCGTGTTATTCAACTTAATGTGAACAATGCTGAAATAAAGGCTAGGTCCAGATTACTTAAGTGCTTTATGTAGAGCTTTACATTAAAATGTGTTAACAGAATTGAAGGAGTACAATATTCTGACCTGGTATAACTGGTTGACTTTTTCTTGAATACTGATATAGGATTCAAAATCAGCAAACACTTTGAACCTGGGATAAAAAGTAATGTGAAACATTGTTAAAATATAGAAGAAGGCTATTAGAATTGAATTATAAATTACAAAATTGAAATTACTCAGCATTTTAACAAGTATTAGGAAATCTGGAAATAGAAAAACACCCTTTTTAATTCCACTTCTGAAATTGTGTAGAAAGTGGGACAAGATTGTCACTTGCATCTACTTTCCTGTTAAGACATTATTGGTTGAAGCACAGCTGGTGAGGTCACTTAAGCATCCCAGAACTTGCCTGTTACTCTCAATATAGGATGTTGGAAGCCCTAATCAAGACTTACTTGCTCCATAAAACACCTCCGAATAGGTTAATTAGGGAATATCAAGAGTGAATTCCAGGATTGAAATCTGGTGGAGGTGAGGCTCGGTTTCTTAACTATCACTTTCTATGAACACTGATCACGAGCAAAGCATCAAGTTTAGTTTTTGGGCTGTTTAATATTTTCACTTCTAATTTTGTTCAGTTTAGCTGCAAGCAAAATCCCTACCTTCCCCGCATTGATACTGGTGCCTCAATTTTGCTAAACATATTGGTGACCTCCATGTGAAATTTGATGACACTGTGAATTCAGCACTGGGGCCAGTCAAGAGGTGAAAGTTTAGTTCTTGCCCAAGTTCCAGTGAGGAACTTTTGTGGTCACTTGACTAAATATGTGGTAATAACTAGAAAATGAAATAACGGCATACATGAAGCTTCAATTGTAGTAACACCGTTAACCTGTTATTTGATTATAATGGCCCAAAACTTTCCAGATGTTTGATGTAAGATGCACATCAGAACCTTGTGAAAGTCTTGACATGCTGACCACCGTGGAAAGTGAATTTCTGACAGGCAATTCCTCAGCTCTCTGGGTCCCTCTATAAAACATTCTCATTCAAGTAGATTAATCCCAGCTGACCAGAAATGTTTTCCCTTTAACAACCTCACTATCCGTCTGACTAGGCTGGTCCCCAATCTATCATCATATCCATCGACTAACTTTATCCATTTGCGTCACCAACCCTACCTACTGACCTTACCCATCCACGCACCCTTAGTTTACAAGAAATGTTAGATATAATATAGATTACCATGTTTGACCGTGATCCCATTTGTCTGTACATGGTTTATATTCCTCCATTCCCTGCCTGTTCATGTGTCTGTGTAAATGCCTCTTAAAATTTGATGCCTTATCTACTTCTACCACCTCCTTTGAAAGCACATTCCAGGAACCTACCACACTATGTAAAAAAACACTTGACTCTTACACCTCCTTTAAGTTTCCCCCTCTCACCTTAAACATATGCCCCTTAGTATTTGATATTCCCACTCTTGGAAAAAAGACTTTGACTGTCCATCCTATCCATGCCTTTCATAATTTTTAATAGACGGGCAGGAGGCAGGAAGAATACAGCAAGCCAAGGAAGTTTCAGGAGTGGAGAAGTTGGCGTTTCGAGTGTAACCCTTCTCACGATTGGGGATAGATGTGGGGGGAGCTGCAGATAAAGGGGGTAGTGGGAGCAGGGTGGTGAAGTGGGGATAGGTGAAGACAGGCAGAGGGTACGACCTGGTTGGTCAATGGAAGGAATTATTCCAGTTGGTGGCAGAGAATATTGAAAGTGATAGGGTGGGGCTGTGAAGGGAGCCGGGGGGTGGGGAGGGAGATTATTTGAAATTGGAGAACTCAACATTGAGTCCTCCGGGCTATTGGCTGCCCAGGCAGAAGATGAGGTGTCGTTCCTCCAATTTGTGCTATGGTTTGTTTTGGCAATGGAGGAGGCCAAGGATGATCACGTCAGAAAGGAGCAGTTGGGCGAATTGAAATGGGCGGTGACTGGGAGGTCCGATTGGCCCCTGTGGATGTGGCTGCGATACTTGGTGAACCGTTCCCTAAGGTTATGTTTGGTCTCCCCAATGTAGAGACCACATCAGAAGCACTTAATGCAGTAAAATATGTTGGAAGAGAGACATGTGAATCGTGTCTCACCTGGAAGAGAGACATGTGAGACGTGTCTCACCTGGAAGGACTGTTTGTGGCTTTGGATGGAGATGAGGTGTGTGATGTTCAGGTAGGTTTTGTTTCTTTTCTGATTGCAGTGGGAGGTATGGAGTATTTGCGGGGATTGGTGGGGAAAGTGGCACAAACCAAAGACTGTCGAAGGGAATGGTTTTTGCAGAGAGGGGTGGGGAGGGGAAGATGTTCTTGGTGATGGGATCTAGTTGGAGTTGGTGCAAGTGTTTAAGGATGATGCGTTGGATGTGGAAACTGGTGGAGTGGTAGGTGAGGACAAGGTGTCTTGTCTTTAGTGCATTGGGGGTGGGTTTAGAGCAATGGAACAGGGAGTGGAGGTGGTGTGGCGGAGGGCTGTCTGGATGACGGAGGGAAGAAAAGCATGTTGGTCAAAATAGGTGGACTTCTGGGATTCGGGCAAGTGAAATGTCTCCTCGTCTGAGCAGATGTGACAGAGGTGGAGGAATTGGGAGAATGGGATGGTTGGGGGTAATGGAGAAATTGATGCAGCTGTCATTTCGGCAGTCTGCAGTGAAGAGGTACAAGGCTGTCAAGTCGTGTTCAAGTGGAGGAGGAAGGTTGAAGGCATGAGAAGGGGTTGTCCAAGGGAGGTTGGCAGTTTTTGTCAAAGAAAGAGGCTCGGAGGCGGAGGCGGTGGAAGAAAAGCTCCACTTTGTGCGGATCCGGAATTCGTTGAGGTGGGGGCGGAGGAGTATGAATGTGAGCCCTTTCCTGAGGAAAGTCACTTCAATTTCTCTACCACCCTCACCCGCTGCATCCTTACCCCTCCAAATGTGCAGGACTCCACTTGTTCTGCAACAATCCTCGGTTCACCAGCAAACTGCCTCCCCCATACCCATCCCCCCACCCCAACAAAGGTGGGATGGTGGTTATCTGGAGAATGGTCATCAATGTTGCAGAGGTCAAATGCTAACTCTTCAACTTCATGTCCTACCTCCCCTTTGCCCACAACCCTATCGCAACCCATCAGGCCAAAATCTGTCAGACCACACTGTCAGAGCGAAGATAATTTTGGCTATTGTAAAGCCGAATGGACTGTATCAGTTTAAAGTCATGCCATTTGGTATGAAAAATGCACCAGCCACATTTCAGAAACTAACCAATAAGGTCATTGCCAGATTAGCCAACTGTGTCGTATATTCAGGAGACCTGGTGAATTTTAGTCACACATGGAAGGAACATTTGCAACATTTATCAGACTTGTTCATTCGAATTCGGAAGGCAGGCTTGGTGATAAACATGGCTAAAAGTGAATTTGCCAAAGCTGAAGTCACCTTCCTGAGCCATGTTATTGGACATGGACAAACAGCCCCATCTTCTTGTCCCACCTTTTCAATACAGTCTTCCAAATATGGAATTGGATGTGCATCAGTCTTTGTAACTGCATTGACTTTGTGATAGTCCACACACAACCATTGGGCACCATCTGGTTTTGGCACCATTATTATTGGTGAGCTCAAGTCAATTTAACTCAATTCCATAATGTCATCTTGGAGCATGCATTCAATTTCCTTTTGAACCTGTGCCTATAAGGATGTTGATTAATCAGAACAGCATCTCCTATATCTACATCATGCATAATTAGGTTAGCACTTCCCAGTTTATTACCACATATCTCCCTATGTGATAGTAATAACTGTATCAGATAATTTTGATTTTCCTCTGGAATGTGCGTCGGAGGCTGAGGGGTGACCTTATAGAGGTTTACAAAATTATGAGTGGCTTGGATAGGGTAAATAGGCAAAGTCTTTTCCCTGGGGTCAAGCAGTCCAGAACTAGAGGGCATAGGTTTAGGGTGAGAGGGGAAAGATATAAAAGAGACCTACGAGGCAATTATCACGGAAGAGGCGGCTCCAACTCCAGCTTGTCTGCTAATTGCAGCAGCTTGGTCCTAATCATTTTTTTGCAAAACCCCCAAAGTCCCTTCTTCCACCCCAAGAAAACTCTTGGTGACTGAAAGAGCCATTGCTATACCAAACATGGTTTAAACCATCCAAATTCAACACCTGGAACAAAAAACACTAACACCTACCACTCGCTGCTTTCGAGTCCAACAACACTAATCCCAATTTGGAACTACAGAACAAATCCCACAAGGAGCCCCCAGTCTGTTATAGACCAGGCCAGACCCCCCTCCCCCCTCCAACACATTTCAAGCAAGTAGCCCAGACCCTAACTTTGCTAGTTGTTTTAAGCAGGTGTAACATGGATATTCCAGGAATAATGCAGCTGGCCAATCCACTTAGTTTTAAACAAAACAGAATTTATTTACAAGATTACCAAATGAAACATAAACAAAAGAGAACAGAATACAGAATAACTTAACCTATCTGAAAACCCAACAGATTATCTCAACTTAGTGATGCTGTTCCAAATACTTGCAACAATAAACACCCCTTGGCACAAAAGGTAAAATCAAACACAGGGTCTCACAGGGGAGATGTCAGAGAGAGGGTACTAGCATGGACCTGCTTCTTTGGGTCTGCTGCCTCAAATGAGTACTGTGCTAAAACCAAACCAGAGAAAAGCTGAGCTGGAACAACTGGCCATTCCCCTTTCTTGTCCAAGTGTTTTCCTTTTAAAACTTAAAAGCCTTTTACCTGAGGCAGTATCTGTTAGCTATAATCAAATTGGCCCTAAAACTCTTCAACTTTACAACCTTGCTGGAAAAAAAGTCAAGGACAGCATAACCTTGTTAAAGGAGCAGCATTGTCACAGAATGCAATCTGCTCCAAAACACATTAGGAAAGGAGAAGGAGGAAAGCTGGGAATGAGTAAAGAGAACTAGATAATACTAAATCACTGAGAGAGGTAGAATTGGGTCTTCATATTTGGCAGAAACAGATACAAAAGATATAAGACATTAATGACTTCTAAAAGTCATTAGGATTGTTACCTATCATGATGAAAAAGCATATTCAGAATATCTCGGAAAAGTTCAGGTTGATTTGGAGAAAAATATCCACTTGCAATCTGATCGATCACTTCTTTCAATTCTGGAATTTTTTCATAATATTGGGAAGCATTATATCTGGAAACAATATCAACATAAGTTAACAATCTGATATCCTGAAGCAGGACAGACCATTGAATGCAATTGAGGTTGAGGAAATAATAACTTGAGAAATAATAATAGATATTTAACAAAATATTTTATGAAATTGGTTTCAGGAAGAAAATCACATTTCTCCTACTTAGCAGTTAAATTTTGTAGCGATCTTAGTACATCATCTTGTGTACTTCTTTTCAAGATTAGCCTTTCGCCATCACTGCTTATATTTTCCTGCCATACTATGATAATGAGTATTTAATTCAATGTTAGGTATTACTAAGAAAATTAGGTATTAGAAGAGATTCAAAAACTGCCAAACACACTGAAGCTTGAGACAAAGGGGTAAGCTAATCATAAATGACTCTGTTCTCCTCACCATGTTTTCCTTTTGTGATTCCAACTATAGTAATATTAAACAAGTCATACATCAGAATGACAGGTTTTATTTTTCCTTTTTGATTACTGTGGAGGTTAGTCATTGAACATATTCACATGAAGCTGTCAATGTACTTTTAACAATAAAACATAAAAGCGTATCACTGAACAAAAACTATATTGTGCTGTACAATAACTATTTGAAACATACCCAATATAAATATCGGAAAGTATATTCAATCCTTTTGTCCCAACAATAAGTACAGATACCCAAACCTTAGAGAAGATTCATAGCTATTTCCATGCTAATGCTCCCTATTTAGCTGACATAGTTGTAATCAGTTTCTTTTTTGACAAATATTTTTGCATACAATTGATGGTATTTTCTTCAACCGATATCTTTCTGAGACTTTTAAACAAGCTGCAAACTCAGCTCACTTTTACCGTTGAACATTGGTGCAAGACTCAAGTTTTCAAAAGCCTTGTTGGATGACTTCCTCTCTGATACTTCCACAACTTTCTCCATTGATCAGCACTGTGAGATTTGGAAAACTGCTATTATTAACACCGCAGCTGTTCTGGACCTCTTTGAATGAAACTGTTTCTCTGTTCCCTCGCTTTTGCTTACTTTCTGGATTGCAAAGCTCAGCAATACCTTAGCAATTATCTTCCAGGCAGGAGGGAGGGTAGGGCTTTTTAGTCATTTGCTGAAATCACATGATTTCTCGGAATTCTCGTTTATCTCTCTATTCAAAATAATTTTTTGGTCTTGTATTTAAAAAAGGTCTGAACTGAACATTTACAGAATTGAAAACTTAAATCTAATTTTCCTCTAATTTTATTTTTCTTTCCAAAGAATAATATTGAGGCTTCATCACAGTTTCAAGTCTCAGTCTGTGCAGTATTGTTTGAAACACTCTTGTAAATGAAGGGGAAATAAAAGTTTTAGGAATGTATAAAGAACAGGGATATTAAAGAAAGCAAGCAGTGCAGAAAAATTCATTTGCAATTGATGCAAGGAGTACTTTATGCTTTGTTCTTACTCATACTAGGTTATTTTTATGCTCTTTCCAATGCAGTTCTTGAATATAAGGCTTCTTACTTTCTCTTGTAGGGGCTGAAGTATTCTCATTTGACCATCTTCAAAACTATTCATGATAATTGCATAAATGGCAGAGAAGTAGGAAAATAAGGTCATATGGGCAATCTATTGCACACAGCTATTATTTTCTATTTTCTAACCATTGTCAACATAAAGCTGTTCATCAGTTTATAGCCTAAATCACAATATGCTGAACCATTAATCTTTAAGAGTAAAGACAAGAGTTTAAAAAAGTTCAAAAGATAATAATTCATTGCTCCTTTCTTTAATTTTGCTTGCCTCTAGATTTTAAGACCTGCCGCCCCTATAAATGGGTATATTTTGACTCAGTTTACAAGTTCAATTACATCTAACATATCATCCTCTGATCCACTTGTTTTATATATTTGTGCTCTGAGCTGAAAATCACTTTTGATTTCCTAGGCCTTTGGACTTGTTGGTTTAATCGGCTTTGGTTACCTTGATTCTATTTCAATGGATTCTAGGCTTTAATGTGAGCTCCAACACTGCTTTCTACTGAGATTGTATTATCTGCCAGACTACTTTAATTACAATACCTGTTCTGATACAGCTTTCTACACCTTCACTGGGATTAAACTCTGTCAGCTTTATGGTTTCCTCCAGGCTCCCTGTAGCCACTAACTCTGCACTGATCCAATGGCACTCTGGATTCCTGCATCATCCTACATTAGACTGGACTAGTTCCTTAAAACCCCAATGCTGTTCTCAATTCATTTCTCTTCCACCCAACTCCCTCATTTGCACTCCTCCCTTCTGGACTGCCATTGATTTTGGTTCCTTTATTTAAATCCCTTTGCTCCTCTGCTATTATAATAGATTTGTGGATCACACTTAATGCTAGATGCTACTATGCACCTCTGCTAGGCATCTACATCAATTATCTTGAAAAATGGTTTACTTTCCAATGTTCTCATGCCCTCTGAACAAATCCCACCAGTATACTGACTAAAACTTTGTATCTTGAATACTTCCTGGATCCATTCACCCTGATAATTCTTCTTGAACCTAGGCATTAGTTCAAGCTGATTTCACTCCATCTATAAGTCAACTTCATACCACTACAAAATCTCATACTTGATCTTTATATAAAAGTCATTTCCTTCTTGTCATCTCTTTACAACCCTGACTTGACTGCTGTAATTTCTGCCATGTCAATAAATTCTGAAATTGCTCAGTGTTAATTTGCATAGCACATTTTGGTTACTGCTCCATTACTTTTATGTCTCCTTTTCCTCTCAATTCCTTCTCTCCTGCTTCCTACGCTTCCTGTTAAATAGTCATTGCGTCTTTATTTAAACTAACATTGATTATTGTAAATACCTACCTTGTTCATCCATGCCCTTTAGGAATGGAAATCTGCCATACCTATAGTCTGGCATACTTGTTACTCCAAACCCATGCCAATGCAGTTGACTCTTAACTATTCTCTGCAAAGGGGCAACTTTTTCACACAGAAGGTGGTACAGGTATGGAATGAGCTGCCAGAGGAAGTGGTGGAGGCTGGTACAATTACAACATTTAAGTGGCATTTGGATGGGTATATGACTGGAAGGGTTTGGAGGGATATGGGCCAGGTGCTGGCAGGTGGGACTAGATTGGGTTGGGATATCTGGTCGGCATGGACAGGTTGGACCGAAGGGTCTGTTTCCATGCTGTACATATCTATGACTCTATGTCACTTAAATGCAACAAACTGCTTCAGAAATGGAATAAAACCAGACAGACCACCAGGCAGTGACCTTGGCATTGGAAATGACATTGACACAGCCAGTCTTGTCAACCTTGCAAAGTTCTCACTAAATTTGGAGGCTTGTGCAAGAGCTGTCCCACAGACTAGTCAAACAATGGCTTAACAGTCATACTCATTGGATTAGACTTCAAGACACTACCACCATTGTAAGCTGGTATGCCCTTATATTGACTGCAGACCTCATGAAGTCCCAAGGCATCACTGAGTCTCATGATGATTAAGTTTAACCACCAGCTTGTAAACAAGACCTACTGTTAATTTCAGCTGATGGCCAATAAATTATTAACAGTGGTACCAGTTTTAAATAAGCTGTTGCTCAAATGTATCCATTGTGATGTTATTTTTTATATATCAAGATAATTGATTGGAATTAGTAGCAATATAGATCAATAGTAATTTAAAGATAAATATTTGTGTTGCATACGTTTGCTGCTCTGCCCACCTTTGTTTTCCATTACTATTTAACATTATAAGTAATTTGTCATGGTCACTGCAAACAATATTTGTTAACTTTTATTACAAACGTACCCTTTCTTGTCCAGTTCCTTCACGTCTTGAACCCTCATGCCAAAAATGAACATACTTTTTTCACCAGCTTCCTCAGCCATTTCCACATTTGCTCCATCCATAGTACCAATAGTCAGGGCACCATTCAGCATGAACTTCATATTTCCTGTGCCAGAAGCCTCTGTGCCAGCTGTGGAGATTTGCTGTGACAGGTCTGTTGCTGGAATAACTGTAAATAGATCAGTTAAAATTGATTAATATTGCTATATAGAACAAAAAGCATCTGAAGAACTCAACAAGGAAAGGGCTGAAGGAAATAATGGCCTAATAATTTGATGGCACACACTCATTTTTATATAACCCAGTCCTTCAATACCAGGAGTAACAATTTACTCATTATGAGCTGGAAAGTCTAAGTTCTCTTTCAAGGAGTGGAAGGTTATACTGCTAGATTTGCCAGGTATCAACATCCAGTAATGTTAGCTTGTCAGCATTGTAACCTCGAAGATAACTGATGATTGATATTACTTGCACACATCAACAACATATATAATATCAAAAACAGTTCACTGGCCTGACAAAGGTTGTCATTGTAAAATCCCCCTGGCACAGTTGGAACTTCTGAATACACTTGTAATTTGACAACTTATCAAAAATTTATTCATTTGTGGAATGTGGGCATCGTTGGCTGACCAGCATTTATTGTCTGTCCCTGGTCGCTCTTGAGAAGGTAGTGGTGAGCTGCCTTCTTGTCCTGTTGCAGACCACCTGCTGTGGGCTGACCCACAGTGCGATTAGGGAGGGAATTCCTAGATCTTGACCCATCAACAGTGAAGGAACAGTGATATATCCCCAAGTCAGGATGATGAATAGCTTGGAGGGGAACTTGAAGGTGGTGGTGTTCTCATATTTCTGCTGCCCTTGTCCTTCTAGATGGAAAGTAGTGGGTTTAGAAGGTGTTTGATGATCTAAGGTGAATTTCTGCAGTGCATTTTGTAGATAGTACTCATTACTGCTACTGAGCTTTGGTGGTGGAGGGAGTGGATGCTTTTGTGGATATAGTACTAATCAACGGCTGCTTTATCCTGGATGGTGTCAAGCTTCTTGAGTGTTGTTGGGGCTGCACCCATCCAAGTGCAACTCCTAACCTTTAATCTTGTGGAGGCATTTAACAGTAATTTAACTACTAGAACAGTCTGTTTCAGTCTTCCATTTTAAATGCAAAGATCCACACTAAAATATATTTCATACTTTGAAGATACCTTGCTTTTCTACCAAATTATAAAATAGGGAAATTACATAAAGGAATGACTCATTTTATTATATTGTCATACAGGCATTAAGTAATGTCCCTCATATAATTATATATTTGTATGTGCCACCTTTTAATAAATATCCTTAGTGGATATGCAAAGGTTAGACGATGTCTGCAAAGCTTATTATGATTGGAAGAATATGTTTGTAAAATTTGATCAAAACTTGTGCAAGGCATAAACAAGTCTATGTATTGGAAAATTGATAAATGTATATGTAGACAGTAATACTTAGTGGCATAGGCCTTGGTTAGAAAATTGGGCAAATTTGTTTAGATCGGTGGTAAGGAGATTCCTGACATTGAGAACAAAATATCACATTTTCCAATCAATTATTGAACAGCGAGATTCTCACAAGTGAGTGTTAAGGCTTATTTTCATGTATTAACATCCTCATTATTACATTGTCTTACTTCATGGATCTGCAGTTTTCCATTTTCCTACCTGCCTAATAGAAACTAGATGGTGCGAATTTCTGACATGCAAGTTGGAGGAATAACCTGGTGACAAGCTTACTGCTTGCTCCTCCGGCCTTCCAGCTTGGACACCAGATGCCAATATCTCAAAGCATGTTCTAATGCAGTGACCAGACCATATCCACCAGAATGTCCAGATCTCTGTCAGCAAAGCGGGGTGCCATTCTGCTCTCTCTGACATGTCTTGAGCAACTGACCTACAGGGACCATGCTGAGAAGCTACAGACTGCCAGTGCTTGACCAGGTACATGGCTCAGTTTTAAAGAGAAACCCTGGACATCCCGGCAGTAGCCAGTAATTTTGGCTGCAGCAAGTCGGGAGGGGAATGACATAAAGACATGGTGCATAAGTAATATGATTAGTTTGAGAAGACCAGCATGAGAAGACTTGTAAGAGCTCATGATGAGAAAGCCTCAATGCCAAAATTGACACTTAGCTGATTTTTGGCAAAATTCAACACTTTAGTTAAACATATCAATAAAGTTGCTGTCATTCAAAAAGCAATAACTGTTAAATCAAAGATTAACAATTATGAGTGCAATCAAAATACACATCTTTGACATATTTCAATAATCATATTAATAACTTGGTTGGTTATACAGAGATTTTCTGCGTTGCAATTCCCGCAAATAAAGTAAACATGCTGGGAAATCCCATATTATCAGCTCTTTCTTTTTCTAAATAACTTCTAAAGTACAGGAAATCATGAAGTCAGGAGTTTTAAGTGGAAAATTAACCTTTATATGTTTAAACAATAATACTCATAAAATAAATATTTGAAACCTACAAATAATTAAAGTCATAGAGTTTTTACAGCATGGAAGGATCCCTTCAGCCTATTGTGTCTGCACTGGTCATCAAACGGCCATCTGTTCTAATCCCATTTTCTATCATTTGGCTCAAAGATGTGCATGCTATGATGTTTCAACTGCTGTTCTAAGTGGTTCTTAAATTCTTGAGAGTTCCTGCTTCTACCATCCTTTCAGGTAGTGAGTTTCAAACACCCACAACCCTCTCGGTGATTTTTTTCCCTCAAATCCTCTCTCTAAACCTCTTGCTCCTTACCTTAGAACTGTGCCTCACGGTTATTAGCCTTCCTACTAATTCATACAAAAATTTCCAATATTATTCATTAAATTGTAAAAAGATGAGCTATGAAGAGAACAGAACTAAGATTGGATATGAAAGAAGGATGGATGGAGATGGAATGAGAAAACAGAAATAGGAATGATAGCAGATTTTGAAAGCGATCAAAATTGATTGTGAGTCTATTGATAGTGAGTCTATACCAACTGCTCTTAACTCAAGTCTGTGGCTTATTTTGTCTCCCTATGCCCTCTATTCTGCTTTTATTGATATGCTCAATTTGTCTGCACTTTAAAAGCTTAACGATCATTTCTACAGCAAGTCTGCCAGTTTCTACCCTACCCTTTGTGGCAGTGTTAAACAAAGCTATTGTAGTCTTTTGCTTCTTAGCAGTACCTTTTTCAGCCAGTGAGACTCTGTAGTTTTCCAAGAAAATAACCTTTAACTTGTTACCAATTATAGGGTCATTGTTCACTTTTTGTGCCACAGATGTGATGAGTTTAATAATCAATTTAGCCATATAATAACCAGGAGCAGCCTAGGAAAGAAGCATGTTTAAACTTAGAAAAGAAACACTGATAACAGACGTATTTTCATCAGGAATAATCGTAATTGCATCAGTTTAAGACATACATGAAGCTTCATTCAGAGAATATTCCACAAAAGAAGAGATTTATAGAGTTAAAATTAGATTTTGAATTTTGATTGATTTTTCCATGACACAACTAATTTATAAATGGTACAGACCCATAAGTTTGAATGAAAATAAATCAAATGTTGAAATATTAGGCTGTGTTATGACCAGATGAGCAGGGATGAATCAGATCTCTTTTTAACCCCATCAGTTGGCTATGGCTATGGTTTCAGATTTTCTGATTGCTCAACATTCATTATTCCAGCAAAGGTGGGAGTATTACATGGGGCACCATATGGAATCCCCATCATAGCACACTCCAAAGGAACTGCTTGGGAAATTGAATCTTCCATTAGGCAATTCCTCTATCTCTGGAACTTTCTGAAAGTCTCCATTTACATTGGTGACTTTGGAGCGTTTTGATGAATTTAAGTATAGTAAATCCTCTGTGTTCTCAATTTCGTGAATTGTGAATGCACCTATCTGCACCAAAAAATAAGTAACAATAAAAATCAACATTTGCGGGCAAAAATTGCATATCCGCAATTATAAACTTATTTTTAAATGAGCTACGCACTCACAATTTTCATCATTGCAGTTTCTCAAGATTAGATCCCTCTCAGATACGGTGGAATGACAACTAGTCACTCAGAAGAAGTTAGATATTAAATACATATTTTAATTCCTGAATAACTATTTAACAGACCCATTATTATCCCCAACTACATTCCCGCCTCCTATCCTGTACCGGATGCCCCTCCTGCCCAACCGAACTATCGTAAATGTTACATCACTTATCTTGCCACCTTGCATTCTGGCATCCTAGCCACTTGGCACCCTACCCCTCTCACTCTTCACATTCTATCGACATGAAATCCTATTGTCTACCCAACTGGTACACTACCCCCTCAGCCAACACCCTAATCTGGCTTGCTCCTTATATCCAACTCATAATGTCTCTGGCACCCTACTTAGCTGGTACCTTAATCCCCTGCTGCCTTTCTGACAATCTATTCTTCCCCCATCTCCCCAAGCAACAACCTTTACATTTCAGAAAATGCCAGGAAAAGGGATTGTGACTTGCTGTCCTCTGACAGTTCATCACTATGAAAGAACCGTCAGAAAGAAGTACAATTCTGCATTTATGAAGGAGCCCTGAACAGAATCTACCCTCAGAAAATACTGAGCTTCCTTTTTTTGTCAAATTAGGGCCAAAGTGACAATTTGCATGAGATTGTCACTCCTTGCAAACTCCAGGCCAAAGATTTTAAATTCTTTTTAACATGTAGCTGCATCTCAGATAACAATGTTGTTTGTTAGTTCATCAGAATCAATTAAAAATCCAATTATAAAGGTTTTGTAACTGAAAAGAAAAGCAATTTTATTTCTTGCTAATACTCAGAAAACAATAAAAATGTGACATCAAACACACAGATGAACTCAGCTATAAAGATTTGCAAAAGGAGAGCGCCCAGTACAAATTAGATGATTTTTAAAATTCGTTACTTGTGGAACATTATTGTCGCTGGCTGGGCCTGTTCCTAGTTGCCCTTAAGAAGTAGTGGTGAGATGCCATCTTGAACTGCTGCAGTCCTTGTGCTGTAGGTAGACCTACAACATTGTTAGGGTGGGAATTCCAGGATTCTGACATGGCAAAGCTGAAGGAGATATATTTCTGAATCAGGATGGTGAGTGGCTTGGAGGGAAACTTGCATCCAGTGCATCTGCTGCCCTTGTCCTTCTAGAGAGAAGTGGTCATGGGTTTAGAAGGTGCTGTCTGAGGGTCTTTGGCAGTACATCTTGTAAGTAGTACACAAGGCTGCTACTGAGTGTCAGTGGTGGAGGGTGTGGATAACTATGGGATGTGGTGCCAATCAGGCAGACTGCTTTGCCCTGGGTGATGTCAGGCTTCTTGAGTGTCGTTGCAGCTGCACTCATCCAAACAACTAGAGAATATTCTATCACACTCTGACTTGTGCTTTGTGATGGTGGACAAACTTAGGGAAGTCAGGAGGTGAGTCACTTGATGTAGTACTCCTATCCTCTAGTTTTTAGATCAGAGTGGTGCTTCAAAAACATAGCAGGTCAGGCAGTATCCGAGAAGCAGGAAAATCGATGTTTCGGGCAAAAGCCATTGTATTTATATGGCAAGTTGAGTTGAATTTCTGGTCACTGAGAATCTTCAAGATATTGATTTTGGGGTGGGGGGGGGATTCATTGATGGAAGTGCTATTGAATATCAAGGTGCAGTGGATAAATTGTCTCTTATGGGGATAGTCATTGCCTGCTATTTGTATGACATGAATACTGTCCAGGTCTCGCTACATTTGGATATGGATTATTTCAGTAACTGAGGAGTCATAAATGGTGCTGGACATTATGCAATCATCAGTGAACATCCCTACTCCCTGACCTGATGATGGAAGAAAGGTCATTGAAACAGCTAGAGATGGTTTGGCCTAGGACCTACCATGAGGAACTTCTTCAGAGATGTCCTGGAGCCGAGATGAATGACCTCCGAAAACCAAACCCAGGTATGACTCTAACCAGTGGAGAGATTTGCCCCGATTCCAGTTTTGCTAGGGTTTCCCTCATGTTAAGGGCAGTCACTCTCATCTCATTTCTGGCATTCAGGTCTTTTTTCATGTTTGAACCAAGCTATCTTGAGATCAGAATTTGAGTGACTCTGGCAGAGTCCAAACTGGTATTAGTGAACAATAATAAGAGGTATTTTAGAAGTCCTTATGAGTGTCTTTAAGGTATTAAGTCTTAACCTGAGACCACAGTTATTTAATTTATGTCTTGTATCCTAAGCAGAAACTTGCAGATACACAGAATTGTAGAAGGAGGCTATTCACCCCATTGTGTCTGCACCAGCTCATTAAATGAGCATCATTACCTAGTAGCAAACTCCTGCTTTTTCCCCACTAACCCTCCCAGAAGTTTGTCAATACTAGAATATTTCACTCAGTGGCTGCACTATCTCTGAGCCCATATCCTTTGAAACTCTTAATAGCAGGCCGTCAGGTCACTTGTTTGTATTTAGTCCCAATAGTTGTCAAGTACTTTGTCCCTTGTTATACAAACTGTTACAAGATCTTTCCTCCAATTTGCACCTTGCTTATCTGTTATCTTGAGGTGTTTATTGTGTCTTCCACTGTGAAGATTGGTTTAAATCATCTGTCATTTCCCAGTTTTCCATTATTAATTCCCCAGTTTTCATCCAAGGGTGCCATACTTAATTTGGCTACTTGTTATTTTTATATAGCCATATTTTTATATAGCTTTTTGTTTGTTTTTATATGCTTGACAATTTACTTTCTTAATCAAATGTCTCCCTTATCAGCTTTTTGTTTGTTTTTATATGGCTTGACAATTTACTTTCATAATCAATTGTCTCCCTTATCAGCTTTTTAGTCATATGCTGTTGGTTCCAGAAACAACCCCAATCCTCTGAATCTAAATAGTTATAATTGGATTTAACTCTGAAATACCAGGAATAAGGGAAATCAGAGCCACACAATAAAGTAATTCAAAGTAGTGTTAATATAAGGGTAATTTTAATATATGGCAGTGCAACTTGGTTGAATGAAAGATATCACCTCTCATATGTGAGAAGTCATACACCCTACTGGTTTCCTAGATAACCACACCCACATTAAGTGTTTTCAGCTACTAAAACCTGAGCTCCGGGTTTTCATAAGACCATTAGGAATAGTAATGGGAGTAGGCTGTTTGGCCCCTCAAATTGAATCTTGACTGATCCGACATTTCTGACATCAACTTTCTCTGTAACCCTTGATCCCTCTACTGAACCAGAATCTACCTATTCCAGCCTTAAATATATACAAGGACACTGCTCCCATTACTCTTTGCTGCAAGGGATTCCAAAGATGCATGCATTGGCTAGGATAAACTTGCCAAGGATACTTAAGGCGTTGATGGTGGATAGGCAATGGCAGACATTTAAAGAACACATGGATGAATTTCAGTAATTGTACCTCCTTCTCTGGTAAAATAAAAAAAGGAAGTTGGCTCAACCATGGCCTACAAGGGAAACCAAGAACAGGTTAAGCCAAAGGTTTAAGCCAACAGGGTTAAGCCAAAGAGGAAGCATAGAAATTGGCCAGAAAAAGCCACAAATGCAAGGACTAGAAGAAATTTAAAATTCAGCAGAGGAAGTCAAAGGGTTTAATTTGGAAAGGAAAAATAGAATATGAAAGTAAACTTGTGGAAAACATAAAAACTGACTGCAGAAGCTTCCACATGTATGTGAAAAGAAAAAGACTGGTTAAGACAAATATAGGTCCCTTGCTGTTAGAATCAATTGAAGTTATAATGGACAACAAAAAGATGGCAGACCAGTTGAACAAATACTTTGGGTGTGTCTTCACTAAGGAGGACACAAAAAATCTTCAGGCAATGCCTGGTGATGGAGGATCAAGCATGAAGAAGGAACTGAAGGAAATCCTTATCAGTCAGAAAATGATATTGGGCAAATTGATGGGATTAAAACCTAATAAGTCCCAAGTGCCTAATCCTCTGTATCCCAGAGTACTTAAGGAAGTGGTCTTAGGAACAGTGGATGCATTCTGTAGATTCTGGAAGAGCTCAAATGGACTGGATGGTAGCTAACATAACTCCACTCTGTAAAACACGGAGAGAGAAAATGGGGAAATGTAGGCTGGTTAGCTGACATCAGTAGTGAGAAAAATGCTGGAGTCAGTCATTAAGGATGTCATAACTGAGCATTTGGAAAGTGGTGACAGAATTGGTACTTGTCAGCATGGACTCACGAAAGGGAAATTATGCTTGAAAAATCTTCTGGACCTTTTTGGGGATATGACCAGTCGAGTAGATAATGGTAAATCAGTAGATGTTGTGTATCTGGATTTTCAAAATTTGGAGATGCTGGTATTGGACTGGGGTGTACAAAGTTAAAAATCACACAACACCAAGTTATAGTCCAACAGGTTTAATTGGAAGCACACTAGCTGTCAGAGCGCCGCTCTTTCATCACAACCACCTGATGAAGGAGCGGCGATCTGAAAGCTAGTGTGCTTCCAATTAAACCTGTTGTACTATAACCTGGCGTTGTGTGATTTTTAAGGAAAAATCTTTTGACCAGGTTCCACACAAGAGATTTGTAAGGAAAATTAAAGCTTATAGTATTGGTTATAATGTATTGACATGAATAGAGCACTGATTGCCATGATGTTGAGGTGCCAATGTTGGACTGGGGTAGACAAAGTTAAAAATCACACAACACCAGGTTATAGTCCAACAGGTTTATTTGAAGTACAATCTTCCAGAGTGCTGCTCCTTTGTCAGGTAGCTAGTGCAGCAGGATCCAATGACGAAGGAATAGCACTCTGAAAGCTTGTACTTTCAAATAAACCTGTTGGACAATAACCTGTTATGTGATTTTTAACAGAGAACTGAGTTGGCAGGCAGGAAGCAGAGTGTTGGAATAAAGGGGTCCTTTTTAGAGTGGCGGGCAGAGATGAGCGGAGCGCCATAAGGTTCAGTGCTGGGACTTCAGCTGTTCACATTATACATTAACAATTTGGATAAAGGAGTTGATTGCCATATCTCCAAATTTGAAATTACACTAAGCTGTATGGCAGTATGTGCTGTGAGGAGGATGCTAATAGGTTGCAGGCTGACTTGAACAGATTGGGTGAATGGGCAAATACTTGGTAAATGCAATATAATGTGAGTAAATGTGAGCTTATCCACTTTGGTCACAAACACAGGAAGACAGATTATTAACTGAATGGTGGCAGTTTAGGAAAAGGTGGGGCGCAATGAGACCTGGTGGAAAAGTCGCTGAAGGTTGGCTTGCAGATGCAGCAGGCATTGAGGAAAGCTCAATGTGAGCTTTCTCCTTCATTGTGAGAGGATTTGAGTATCAGAGCAAGGGTGTTTTGCTGCAGTTATACAGGGATTTGGTGAGGCCACACTTTCAGTATTGGTCTTCTAGTCTGAGGAAGGCATTTTTGTTATTGAGAGAGTCCAGTGAAGGTTTACCAGCAGTGGTTAGCATTGCTGCCTCACAGCGCCAGAGGCCCGGGGTCAGTTCCTGCCTCAGGCGACTGACTGTGTGGAGTTTGTACATTCTCCCCGTATCTGCGTGGGTTTCCTCTGGGTGCTCCGGTTTCCTCCCACAGTCCAAAAATGTGCAGGTTAGGTGAATTGGCCACGCTAAATTGCCCGTAGTGTTAGGTGCAGGGGTAAATGTAGGGGAATGGGTCTGGGTGGGTGCGCTTCGGCGGGTCGGTGTGGACTTGTTGGGCCGAAGGGCCTGTTTCCACACTGTAAGTAATCTAATCTGATTCCTGGGTTGGCAGGATTGACATATAAGGAAAGACCGGATCAACCGGGCTTGTATTCACTGGAATTCATAAGAATAAGGGGGGAATCTCATAGAAACATAAAATCCTGATGGGATTTGAAGAAAGTTCCCAATTTTGGGGAAGTCCAGAACTAGGGAGTCACAATCTAAGAATAATGGGTAAGCCATTCAGGACTGAGATAAAGAATTTTTTTACTCAGAAAGTTGTGAACCCGTGGAATTCTCTCCCACAGGAAGCTGTTGGAACCAGTTCATTAGATATATTCACAAGGGAGCTGGATGTGGCCATTGTGGCTAAAGCCATCAAGGGGTGTGGGGCCAGGGCGGGAATGGGATACTGAGATTGCATGATCAGCCATGATCGCATTGAATGGTGGTGCAGATTTGAAGGGCCAAATGGCCTACTCCTGCATCTATTTTCTATGTTTCTATGCACAACCCTCCCAGAGAAGAAATTCCTTCTCATCTCAGTTTTAAATAGGTGATCCTCTATTCTGAAACTATGTCCCCTAGTCCTAGGCTCTCCGAAGAGGGGAAACATCCTATCAGCATTTACCTTGCTAAGCCCCCTAAGAATTCTATATGCCTCAATGAGATCATCTCTCATTCTTCTAAGCTCCAGTGAGTTAAGTTCCAACCTGTTTATTCTTTGCTCATAAGTCATCCTTCCATAGGAGAGATTATCCTTATGATCTTCTCTGAACTCCCTCCAATGGAATAAAATCTTTCCTGAATTAAGGGGACCAGAACTGTACACAGATTAGGTTTCACTAGCATCTTGTACTGCTGCATTAAGACTTCCCTACTCTTAAACACCAACCCCCTTGAAATAAGGGCCAACATTCCAATAGCTTTTCTGATTGCCTGCTGCATCTGTGAGCTAGTTTTCTATGCTTCATGTACAAGTATCCCCAAGCCTCTTTTTGTTGCAGCTTTGCGCACTTTTGTCCTTTAAATAATATCCTGTTCTTTTGTTCTCCTTTCCAAAAAGTCTCCATTTGACAAATAATTTTTCCACTTACTTAAACTATCAATATCTCTCTGTAAAATGTTTGTATCATTCCAACTGCCTCTCCACCTATTTTTGTCATCTGCAATTCTGGCTACAGTACATTCACTTCCTTCCAAGTCATTAATATATATTGCAAACAGTTGCGGTTGCAACACTGACTCTTATAGAAGCTCACTTTCATGGGTCACCATCATGAGAAAGAACCCTTATCTCCAGACACTGTTTCCTGTCCATGAACCAGGTCTCTAATAATGTATATACATGCCGACTGTGGAGTTAAAGAATGATCTCAGAGCTTGGATGCAGTGACTGCATTGGCAGCGACAAATGGGCGCAGCGTGGACTCATGCAGCAGCATTGGAGACAAATTTGTGTTCCTGGCAGCTTCTTCATTGATGAGGCAATCCTCGCACCAACTCTTGGCTGCTGTGGCAGAGGCAAGTTTGGGTTCCTGGCAGTGTCTGTGTCCAGTGCAGGTTCATGGAGGTGGACGTGAGTTTGGAGTACAAGAGGAGTACAAGACCTGGTGGTTTCAGCAGTAGCTGGATGGGCCCGAAGCAGACTCATAGTGGTGGTGACTTTGGGCAAGTGCATTGCTGAAATCCCTCAAGGGTTTATAGTAGTGAGAGTGTAAAGGAGGCAAGATGGCGCCAAAGAGTGGCAATTTTCATTCCAGTGGCAGCATGGCAAAAGGGATCAACAGGAGGTGCAAAGATGGTGGGGGCACAAAGTATACTGCTGAATTCTGTGATATCCACTTAATACTGAAGTGTTTTGAAAAGGCACATGGTAAGATGGGGCAAAAAGCCAAAAGTGAGAGAAACTACAGGAGCATGGTAGGTAATTAATGAGGTTAGAGTTGAGAGTGTGGTGCTGGAAAAGCACAGCAGGTGAGGCAGCATCCAAGGAGCAGAAGAATCGATATTTCAGGCAAAAGCCCTTCATAGGAATTAATGAGGTTAGTTTGCTAAGATCTGGGAAGAGAACATGTTAGGCCTTCCCCTCCAAAACTCTCCAAACGCTCTCTGCAACTCATACTTAGTCAAAAAATAACCATAAAATTCAGCTCAAAGTATGCTACAGGTACATCAATAGTAAAAAGCTGGTTGAGTACGGAGTAGGAATGAATAGCTAGAGGGCAAGGAAACCTCAACGATAGGGGATCTCCCTACTGCTGCAGTTTTAATCCTCCGTCAGGTCCGTTGAGGACTTGTTTTGGCATTGTTTGGTTCTTCCATTTTGACTTTACAATTATGATCACCTTACCAAAAGTTGAAAACTCCTGACAGCATCGTTCTCAGGATCAACTGAACACTTAAACTTCTCCATCCCAGAAAGATGGCAATCCATGGAAAAGGGTGATCAAAAGAGATTTAATAAGGAGTTGATTTATAGCTGAAAAGAAAGTTCAATACTTTGGGAGGAGAGAGAAAGACACTCGGTGAATTGTTCCTTCAAAGAGCCAGCACTGACATAATGGGTTAAATAGCCTCCTTCTATGCTGTGACTATTGTGATTCTACGGTAATACATCATCAAATTTTCAAAAGTTAAAGCCTACAAAAAATTGAATTTACAGCTTTGCTATCAAATCTTAATTTCAAAGCAAAACATTTTCCAGGGACTGCCAATAAAATCAAATGCCCCCTTATTATATCATGCTTTGTGCCAGCTAATTTAATTACTCTATCTTTAAGTTAGTATTCCTACAACGTGTTTCCTAAGTTAGATAAGGTTGCCAGGTCCTTTCCTGGCACAAAGGAAGGAAAAGTGATGTTTGATTCTAACAGACGCCAATTTATCCGTTCAGTGTCTTCTTCCTGTTATCTGGAATACTTAGAGCAGAACTGAGTAAAAGTGTTAAAACAATTCCATGGGTAGAATTACACCAGATATACTGGCAAAATAACACAAACTTTCAGAGGTAGCACGCAAAAGAAACTCATCCATGTCATAACTGCATTAGGGATACCTTAAAGCAAATAATTAATCAAGGTAGGTTTGGGACTGGAATGAAGAGTATAAATGGGATGAAGTGGGATTCTGGTAAGTTTTAATTCAAAATTGACATGTTTGGGGTGGGAGGTTTTGAAAGGTGAATTTTATAGATTTGTGATGGCACCCTAAATAATACATTTTATTTTTTTGATTCTCAAAAGGAGTGCAAATTCCAAAACAACTTTCAGCACCTCTAACATTATAACAATATTTTTAATCAGATACAGTAAACAACCAGTTTTTGAAATTAAACTACAAGCATACAAGTTGTGGAGGGTACTTAAAGAAGAATACGCATGTCCCAAAATATGTTTCTCCAACAATCTGCTAATTTCCATTTAATTTTAACCTTGATGAATTATAAATTCCAGTGCATGACTGAGCCTCATATTTGGACTGATCCATACTTTGTCAGCTAGGTGGCTGGTGTCACAACACATCTGTCATTCCCTGATGGGAGGGGTAAAAGGTGGAAAAGGAGCAGGATTCCTTTTATCAGGAAGAGTACTTTTCTAGATCTTGAGTGAAAATGGACCTGAACAGCTGTCCATCAAACAAATGAAACAAAAGATAACTTGCATTTACACTGTGCATTTCATGTCCACAGGGTAACTGCACCCAAAGTCAATGAAATATCTTTGAAGTGTGATCCATGCTGTTTTGTTATGAAATAAAATAGGCAATTTGTGCACAGTATGACCTCTTAAACAGTATTAAGATAAATGGTCTGATTATTTGTTTTAGTGATGTTGGGTCAACTTCTATATCGATAATGAAGTTTCACCACTGGGGCCAAAAGTGAGAGTCAACATCACTTCAGTGGGTTGGAGGAACCTGAAATAAGGTATCACTGTTCCTACAGCTCTTCCTCAATTCAGCACAGAACTGTGATTCAAGGTGCACTCAATCATCTGAAGCAGATTCCAAAACTCATTGTCTGAGCTTGCTCATAAAGAATTAAAGTTTGAACAATGTACAATGCATAACTTAATACACTGCTTCATTTGGAGATTGAGAAGAAGCTGCAGAAATAAGGAAAGGAAATAAATCTTACCTTGCCACCTATCATAACAGTTCTTGGAACAAAATTCTTGTTCGGTTCTTTTCTAATTCCTTACATAAAATGTAAATCAATATTAACAATGTAAATAGAGAAAAACGTCACTGTTACATTTAAAAACTTGTACATGATTGTGTTAGTTATATAGTCATAGTTACCATACCAGGTTTTACAAGTCTTGGAAAATAACATTTTTCATATTTTAAAACCATTGCATACACATCTATTGGTGAGAGGCTGCTCACACATAAAGACAGTAGCTGTGAACTGGGGTTACCCGAGCCCTAGCTACTGGCTTGAGACATTTTGAGCTGGTTCAGCTCTGAGGGATGACTCAGCTCATTTGGTGGAAGACTAATGAGGGTAATCCAAAAGGTGTCATTGCAGTGAGCCTATAGAGGAAAGATCTCAGTCTCAGATGAGCTGAGAACCAACAGGAATAAGATGCCACAGTTCAGGAAGATAAGGAAAAAGGATAAAAATGAAGAATTTTGGCGTGCCATCAGCAAAAACTCTGAAAGCAACATTTGCAAAGTGTGGAGAGGACCCCAAGACCTGGGAGAAAAACATTTGGCCAGCATAACTGCTATTCTTGGGTATTAGCTTTTATTTTTGTTGACTGTTCCAGGAATATCAAACTTTGTGGGTTGTGCTTTTGAATTTTAGCCTTGTTTGAATTGCATGCCTGCTGTTAACCTTTTCCTAACCAAATGGTGTGAATTGCACGTCTGTTTTAACGAAACTAATAAACGTGATATAGACTCGACTCTTGTCTTCCTTATGCCAAGTCAATAATTGTTGTCGAGGGCGGCAACTGGGCAACACATCAATATGATAAACAATCCACTTCTGGTGTATTTCAATTGTGTGATTTAGGTCAGAGGTTGAAATGTTCTGCACCTTTTTCAATGGGTACTTCAGATCTGTGTTCACTGTGTTCACTGGGGAAGACACAAGCAATCTCCCTGAGGTAACAGTGGCTGAAGTACCTGAACTTAAGGGAATCTATATTTGCCAGGATTTGGTGTTGCAGAGACTGTTAGGTCTGAAGGTTGATAAGTCTCTGGGGCCTGATAGTCTACATCTCAGGATACTGAAGGAGGTGGCTCGGGAAATCGTGGATGCGTTGGTGTTTATTTTCCAGAATTCGATAGATTCGGGGTCAGTTCCTGAGGATTGGAGGGTGGCTAATGTTATACTACTTTTTAAGAAAGGTGGGAGAGAGAAAGCAGGAAATTATAGACCAGTTAGTCTGACCTCAGTGGTGGGAAATATGCTGGAGTCTATTATATAGGATGAAATTACGGCATATCTGGATAGTAGTAACAGGATAGGACAGAGTCAGCATGGATTTATGAAGGGGAAATCATGCTTGATTAATCTTCTTGAATTTTTTTGAGGATGTAACTCTGAAGATGGACGAGGGAGATCCAGTAGATGTAGTGTACCTGGACTTTCAGAACGCTTTTGATAAAGTCCCACACAGGAGGTTAGTGAGTAAAATTAGGGCGCATGGTATTGGGGGCAAAGTATTAAATTGGATCGAAAATTGGTTGGCTGATAGGAAATAAAGGGTAGTGATAGACGGTTCCATTTCAGAATGGTAGGCAGCGACCAGTGGGGTACCGCAGGGATCCGTGCTGGGACTGCAGCTTTTTAGCTTTTTACAATATATGTTAATGATATAGAAGATGGTATCAGCAATAACATTAGCAAATTTGCTGATGATACAAAGCTGGGTGGCAGGGTGAAATGTGATGAGCATGTTAGGAGATTACAGGGTGACCTGGACAAATTAGGTGAGTGGGCAGATGCATGGCAGATGCAGTTTAATGTGGATAAATGTATGGTTATCCACTTTGGTGGCAAGTACAGGAAGGCAGATTACTACCTCAATTGAATCAATTTAGGTAAAGGGGCATTACAGAGAGATCTGGGTGTTCTTGTACACCAGTCAATGAAGGCAAGCATGCAGGTACAGCAGGTAGTGAAGAAGGCTAATAGCATGCTGGCCTTCATAACAAGAGGAATTGAATATAGAAGCAAAGAGGTGCTTCTGCAGCTGTACAGGGCCCTGGTGAGACCACACCTGGAGTACTGTGTGCAGTTCTGGTCTCCAAATTTGAGGAAAGACATTCTGGCTATTGAGGGAGTGCAGCGTAGGTTCATGAGGTCAATTCCTGGAATGGCGGGATTACCTTACACTGAAAGACTGAAGCGATTGGGGTTGTATACCCTTGAGTTTAGAAGACTGAGAGGGGATCTGATTGAGACATATAAGATTATGAAAGGATTGGACACTCTGGCAGCAGGAAACATGTTTCCGCTGATGGGTGAGTGCCGAACCAGAGGACACAGCTTAAAAATACGGGGTAGACCATTTAGGACAGAGATGAGGAGAAACTTCTTCACCCAGAGAGTGGTGGCTGTGTGGAATGTTCTGCCCCAGAGGGCAGTGGAGGCCCAGTCTCTGGATTCATTTAAGAAAGAATTGGATAGAGCTCTCAAAGATAGTGGAATCAAGGGTTATGGAGATAAGGCAGGAAGAGGATACTAATTAGGAATGATCAGCCATGATCATATTGAATGGCGGTACAGGCTCGAAGGGCTGAATGGCCTACTCCTGCACCTATTGTCTATTGTCTTTTTCATGTCTGAATATTATGGGGAAATTGGATTACATTTCACTACTACAGGATTAAGAGAACCATTCAAATTTGACTTTCCTATAGTGTGTGGAAGGTACATAAATTCAGGAAGATATTGACTTCACAATTACATGGAACAAGGGTACTTCCAAGCGTGAATGACCTGCCCTAAGAGCTACTTAGAGCCGAAACCACAACTAAAGTTTCAACAATAAAGACATAAATTTGGCTAATAAATTAGGACTTACGGTTGTACATAACAATAACATAAAGGCAGTTCATCAACTGCCTTTTATATTCATGGATTCTCTTCACATGCACATCAAACATGGAAGATACATTGATCTGAATTCCATAGTCCTTTTCTAGTAGAGAAGCAAGCTTGACTTTATTCCCCTGTTGACACAGTATGGAAAGTAAAATTATTTCTGTTTATGCAGTTTTTTAAAAATTGTGCAAAACACAGAATTATATCATTAAAAATACCATACCTGTTTTACTGAAGCAAGGTCACGAATGAACTGATCATTATTCACATAGGCATGTAACTTCTGCAACTGGCTCAGATCCTTAATATAATCCCCTCCTATTTTCTGTATGATATTAAAGCTGGTTACTAAGTTGCTTCTAAGTTTATAATACATTCTATACATTCCTAAAAGACACAATACAATTCATTCAAACGGTTTCTTTGCTTTAAAATATGCTATTACGAGGTAGTGTTATAAACAAAAGTTTAAGTTTATGAATTTAATTTATTATTTATTAGGCTGGAAAGTGATCTTAATATGGACAGCTCTTTTTTTTAAACTGCATAGACATGACAAGCTGAATTGCCATCTTCTGTGCCATAAATTTCTAAGATTGCATGACCTTTCATTTGAAGACTTCCTATTGATTCTTGTCATGCTCTACCTTTTGCATATGACTGTGCAAAAATTGAGTTGGGTGGAAGGAAAAAAAGTTGGCTGTGGGGAGGGAAGAGACTACACCTACTGCCAATGACCTTTCAAAATTAGTTCAAGGAATAATGTTCTTTGGGGGTATGTGCAATACTGTAAGAAGTGGTGTTTTGTATGTTTCAACTGTGTTTGCTATAAAGATGGTAGGTAAAAACAATGACTGCAGATGCTGGAAACCAGATTCTGGATCAGTGGGACTGGAAGAGCACAGCAGTTCAGGCAGCATCCAACGAGCAGCGAAATCGACGTTTCGGGCAAAAGCCCTTCATCAGGAATAAAGCTGACAAAGATGGCCACCAAGTGTTTTTATACAAGGAGCACTTTGTTAATGGACAGGTAGCTCAGAGGTCTTGACTAATGATGTGAAGGTAATAACGATGTGAAGATGTAAGCTCAAGTCCTACCACAGAACCTGGAGAATTAAAATTCAGTTAACTGAATTAATCTTGAATAAAAAAAACGAGATCCAGTAATAATGACTACATAACGATCATGATGTTGTATTAACACTACTAGTTCACAGACATTCAATTTGGAAGGAAATCTCACATCCCTTGTCAGCCTGCATGTAAATGTGACTCCAGTAATGTGATTGACTCTTAACTAAGCTCTGAAAATGCCTTGCGAGCCACTCAAGATGGCAACTGCCAGCAACATAGATCCCATGAATGGTGAAAAAAAATCTTGTTCTCACTCAGTCCTTAGGTTTCTATTGCTAAGTTCAACCTAAAGGATTGCTAAGTGCCACCAGCTGCTTAACTAGAATCAATTTGTTTATGAAATTAAAAAAGATTCACTGACAATTGAAAAGTTAAATTGCAAAGTATAAAGGGTTAAAAACTATTGAGCTCTGGTTTTTGGGTGCAGAATTTATGATTTGCAACCTACCCACATTGATTTTAAATTAAAAGGGTAGCAGATAAAACCAATGCACAAACTTCAATTTCATGAATCGTTGCCAAGCTGCACTCCTCCCTGTAGCATTGCTGGATGCTACTGAACACTCCAAGGCAGTGTTCCCCCCACCATGAAGCAGCATTACACCAGCTATGCTGCAGTCACTGCTGTAGCACTGCATAGGAGCAGTAGATTATGCACTAGACAATGCCCACAAGTCATGAATTAAGGAGATGGACATGGGTGATTAATTTTTAATTTATTGCTGATGTGTCACTGAATAAAGTTTTTGAGTGATGGCTTTTTTCTATTAACCTTTATAGCAGGGGAAGGGGTCATCAGGTAGTGTAAAAATCAACTAGGAGAAAGTGAGGACTACAGATGCTGGAGATCAGAGATAAAAATGTGTTGCTGGAAAAGCGCAGCAGGTCAGGCAGCATCCAAGGGGAAGGAGAATCGAAGTTTCAGGCATAAGCCCTTCTTCAGGAATGAGGAGGGTGTGCCAAGCAGGCTAAGATAAAAGGTAGGGAGGAGGGACTTGGGGGAGGGGCATTGGGAATGCGATAGGTGGAAGGAGGTTAAGGTGAGGGTGATAGGCCGGAGTGGGGGTGGGGGCGGAGAGGTCGGGAAGAAGATTGCAGTTCATGAAGGCGGTGCTAAGTCCGAGGGTTGGGGGTGAGATAAGGTGGGGGGGAGGGGAAATGAGGAAGCTGGAGAAATCTGCATTCATCCCTTGTGGTTGGAGGGTTCCTAGGTGGAGGATGAGGCGTTCTTCCTCCAGGCATTGTGTGGTCAGGGTCTGGCGATGGAGGAGGCCAAGGACCTCATGTCCTGGCGGAGTGGGAGGGGGAGTTAAAGTGTTCAGCCACGGGGCGGTTGGGTTGGTTGGTGCGGGTGTCCCAGAGATGTTCTCTGAAACATTCCACAAGTAGGCGGCCTGACTCCCCAATGTAGAGGAGGCCACATCGGGTGCAGCAGATGCAGTAAATGATGTGTGTGGAGGTGCAGGTGATTTTGTGACGGATATGGAAGGATCTCTTGGGGCCTTGGAAGGAAGTGAGGGGGGAGGTGTGGGCGCACGTTTTGCATTTCTTGCGGTTGCACGGGAAGGTGCCGGGAGTGGAGGTTGGGTTGGTGGGATGTGTGGACCTGAGGGAGTCACGGAGGGAGTGGTCTTTCCGGAACACTGATAGGGGAGGGGAGGGAAATATATCCCTGGTGGTGGGGTCTCTTTGGAGAGGCGGAAATGACGAAGGATGATATGATGTATCTGGAGGTTGGTGGAGTGGTAGGTGAGGACCAGTGGTTTCTGTCCTGGTGGCGATTGGAGGGGCGGGGTTCAATGGCGGAGGAGCGGGAAGTGGAGGAGATGCGGTGGACAGCATCGTCAACCACGTTTTAGGGGAAATTGCGGTCTTTGAAGAAGGAGGCCATCTGGGTTGTTCGGTATTGGAATTGGTCCTCCTGGGAGTAGATGCGGCGGAGGTGAAGGAATTGGGAGTATGGGATGGCATTTTTACAGGGGGCAGGGTGGGAGAAGGTGTAATCTAGGCAGCTGTGGGAGTCAGTCGGTTTATAGTAAATGTCTGTGTTGAGTCGGTCGCCCGAGATAGAAATGGAGAGGTCCATGAAGAGGAGGGAGGAGTCTGAGATGGTCCAGGTAAATTTGAGATCGGGGTGGAAGGTGTTAGTAAAGTGGATGAACTGTTCAACCTCTTCGTGGTAGTGCTACCTTGTGCTCCCACGAGGAGGTTGAACAATTCATCCACTTTACTAACACCTTCCACCCTGACCTCAAATTTACCTGGACCGTCTCAGACTCCTCCCTCCCCTTCCTAGACCTCTCCATTTCTATCTCGGGCGACTGACTCAACACGGACATTTACTATAAACCGTCTGAATCCCACAGCTACCTAGATTACACCTCCTTCCACCCTGCCCCTTGACCTGCAATCTTCTTCCCAACTTCTCCCCCCCCCCACCTATCACTCTCAACTTAACTTCCTTCCACCAATTGCATTCCCAACGCTCCTCCCCCAAGTCCCTCCTCCCTGCCTTTTATCTTAGCCTCCTAATTCCTGAAGAAGGGCTAATACCCGAAATGTCGATTTTCCTGCTCCTTGGGTGCTGCCTGACCTGCTGCACTTTTCCAGCAACACATTTTTCAGCTCATCAGCTAGTGTGGCAGCCTTGTCACTGACCAGCAATCCTCAAATGCATTGTGGTATGCCAGCATTAAGAATTGGAGAAAGGCTTCAGATAAATGCATCCCCGATGCTGTCAAGCTAGCAGGCATTCACCAAGATTACTGTCTTGGTATGGTTATATACCAAGAGGAATGTACAGGACAGTATAATTAGGGGGTAGATACTGTTCTGTCCAACCATAAACAGAGTGCCAAGACTATGTTGCATGCCCAGAATTAAGTGACATTTCCTCAGGGCTGGAGAAGAACTTGAAAGGGTGAGGATGATCAAATAGTTATCATCCATGCTGGTACCAATGACATTTGTAGGATTAGAAAGGAAATTCTGCTGAAAGACTTTGAACAGTTAGGAGATAAAT
Source organism: Hemiscyllium ocellatum (assembly GCF_020745735.1). Classification (NCBI taxonomy): domain Eukaryota; kingdom Metazoa; phylum Chordata; class Chondrichthyes; order Orectolobiformes; family Hemiscylliidae; genus Hemiscyllium; species Hemiscyllium ocellatum. The sequence continues at coordinate 71,895,546 of NC_083408.1, read as the reverse complement.
TTCAAAACAGAATCTCCATGGTAATAATCTCTGCATGAATATATGAGCCAAAGGCAAAATGATGTAAGGTGAGTCAAGTCAAGGAGTTAAATACATGGCTGAAAGATTGGAAAGGCCTTGACTTGAACTGTGCCAGGACCAGTGTCCTGGCAAATTCAATAACTAAGGCTGGATACAGAGCTTTAAACTAATTAGTGGGGGAAAGGATTTGGGAGAGAAGAAATGCCAGCATGCAAAGCAAGAGGATATGGCAGCATTACAGGGTAGTTATTTATATATAGGGAGCATTTCCAAGAACAATATGTTATGGATCCAACCGGGGATCCATACTGTCTTTATATGTTAATTTGTAATAAAACAGCCTTAATAAATGGTCAGAAGGAAAGATTCCCTCTGAAATGCCAGCATGCAAAGCAAGAGGATATGGCATGGTAGAACTTAGCATTCAGTTTGAGGAGGAGGAACTTGAGTCAGAAACAACAGTACTGAGTTTAAATAAAGATAATTACAAAGAAATGATATCAGAGCTGGTTAGAATGGACTGGCAAAGGAATTTAATTGTAAAGTTGGTTGAGGAACAATAGCAGAAATTTAAGAATTTCTTAAATTTGCTTGTGACTCACAGCAAAGACATATTCCAGTATGGAAGAAAGATTCTAGGCAGCAGGTAAGCTAACTATGGTTAACCAGGGAAGTAAAGGATAGCATCAGATTGACAGAAAAAACATAAAATGCAGCACAGATAGATAGAGAATTGAAAACATTTAAAAACCAACTAAAGACAGTCAAAAAAAGGGAGAAATTAAATTTTGAGGGTAAAGTTACAAGGAATATCAGGATGAATTGCAAGAGCTTCTTTAAATATATAAAAAGGAGAGAAGCCAAAGTGAACATATATTTTAAAGGGCCTCAGGCTGGGGAAATTATAATGGGAACCAGGAAATGGTTGAGGAATTGAATAAATACTTTGCATCTAAGTTATTATGGTCAACTGCATGTTCAATGGGAAATACTCCTTGTGGTTTATGTATCATTCCTAATTGACATGGTGGGAGGTGGGGGAGGAATGGTTGTAGAGCCACTTGCATTGAGTGGTGCCCTGCACCATTAGAATGCCTGCTTTGTTGAAGAATCAATGTTATTATTGATCCTGCTGCTCCCCCCTCAGGATGATGAAGTTTCCTCTACTTCTGTACAGCATCTTTGTGACCTTTCTGATGCATGTATGAGTGAAGAACAATGAGAGATCACTATTGTTACCTGCCTCTGCTGAGAATCTACTGTGATGTACATATAGGGAGATGTTGACTGTCATGGCCACTGAGAGGGCTAACCTCACACTACTTTAAGTCTTAAGATCAGCATAAAGGAGATGATACAATGCAGTAACGACTCTTTGATGAGGTTTGGTTTCCTCCTCCTTTGTGGCTCATAGCTAATTAGGGATGGCATTCAGGAAGGCGGTTTGTGTTCAGGGCCTTAAATGGAAAGCCATCTTCTCTTCCCTTCACAGAAAGTTCTTCCCTCTGCTGCCTCCTTGCCACATTGCAGACCAATTGGCAGTTCAATAATTATAATTCACTGTCCCTATTTCCTTTATAAATACAGCAAATACCTCCAAATTGCTTCAATAAATCAAAACAGTGTTTTGAGGTTGACATTTTGTTCAGAGGCTCTGTGAAAAGCCCAAAATAGGGCTCATCTTGTTTTACAACTAATGAAAATATTGATCTGATTTAGTATCCTGGTGTTGCATCAGCCCATTAGCTGATATGTCATTGATAGCATTCTTTCGGCATCATCTTGTAAACTCAGGGTACCCACCAGCAATTTAATTCAATAATAGAAAAGCTGTGAGTGCACATCCCACATTGAACCATTTTACTCAATTTCATGCTTCAAGATTACAAGAAAGTAAACTCTAGATAAAAGTTGAGTTAGCATAGGTAAACTCTTCCCTAGCTTTATGGACTTCAATCTGGAACAGAGTCAAATTAAATATTTGAATTCTCCAATGGAGTTACTACATCCAAAATAATTCAAACAAGTTTAATGACTAGATGCAGAGTTGAGGGTCAAAACGTGTGCTGCTGGAAAAGCACAGCAGTTCAGGCAGCATCTGAGGAGCAAGAGAGTTGAGGTTTTGGGCATAAGCCCTTCATCAGGAACGTGGGGGGTGTGGGGTATGGAAGGGGAGCTAAAAGATAAAAAGGAGGGTGGGGGTGGGGTAAGGTAGCTCGGAAGGTGATAGGTAGATTTAGGTGAGGAGGTGATTGTGATAGGTCATTGGGGTGTGTATAGCAGGTAGGGGGAAGGAAGACAGACAGGTAGGAAAGGTCAAGAGGGTGGTGCTGAGTTGAAGGGTTGGATCTGGGATGAGGTGGGAGGAGGGGAGATTTGGAAACTAGTGATGTCGATGTTGATGCAGTGTGGTTGAAGGGTCCCAAGGGGAAGATGAGACGTTCTTCCTTCAGTCATTGGGTGGCTTGCAATTGGCAGAGTTGGCAGCCCAGTATTTTCATGTGCTTGATGGAGTGGGAGGGAGAGTTGAAGTGGGGTTCTTTGGTTTATGTGTCACAGAGATGTTCCCTGAAATGTTCTGCAAGTTGACATCCTGCCTCCCTGATGTAGAGAAGACCACATCAAGAGCAACAGATACAGTGGATGAGTTGTTTGGATGTGCAAGAAAATCTCTGCTGGATGTGAAAAGATCCTTTGGGCCCTTGGACGGAGGTGATAGGTGTAGGTGCAGGGTTTATACCTTTTGCAGCAGCAAGGGAAGGTGCTGGGTGTGGATGATGGGTTGGTGGGGGATGTGGATCTAATGAGGGAATCACAGAGGGAATGGTCTTTGTGAAATGCAGAAAGGGTGAGGAGGGAAATATATCTCTAGTGGTGAAGTCTGATTGTAGGTGATGGAAATGGCAGAGGATAATGCAATGCAAACACATTGACTTGGATTGCATTTACCACCTCCTGAAGAAAAGACAGGAAATGACATCGCCACAGAGAATGACATTACCAACCCAAGGAAATCCAAACATATCAATAGAAAGCAGGCTACACCACAAGTGCTACATCTGGAGGTTCACTGAAGATGTTTCCTAGTATGGTGACAAAACATCTGAAAATAAACCTTTCAGTTCAGCAAGCAAATCTATATCCAGATAATGCATTGTATCCAGAGATTAGTGGGATGGAAGGTAAGAATCAGGGGTTCTATCCTTGTCGTATATGGAGGATTGGGGTTCAAGGGTGGAGGTGCGGGAGGACATTGTTGATCACATGGGAGGGCAAAATGCGGCTCTTGAAATAGGAGACCCTCTGGGATGTCCTGGGAGCAGATAAGGTGGAGGAGGAGGAATTGGGAGTCAGGGATTGCTTTTTTGCAGGAGGAGGGTTGGAAGGAGCTGTTGTCCAGGTGGCTGTGGGTTTAAAATAGATGTCCATGTTGAGTCCGTGCAGAGTTGAGACCATTGTATTCTTCTGTGCTAAACATGGAAATATCTAAGCAATAACTTGTTTGGCAAGATAACAGAGCCAAACTTGAGAGTACACAAATGAATCATTTTAGTAGCACTTGGAAGAGCAACAGACGTATAAAGACTATGAAGTAGAAGCAGTAAAACTGAAATGACATCTTGTTTCATTCTCATCATCCTGAAAGCCAGCATATTTTATTTTAATTGGGGTTCAGAGACTGTGAATTATATGCCATGAGCAGTGTTGTTTTGTGGCCGCTGTGCCATTACATTAGTAGTGAAGGCAAAGCTGGACTGCCAATGCTTGTCCAGCTGCACAGCAGTGTTTTAAAGATGGAACTGGCACCACTAGCTTCACGGCAGATATTCACTGAGAGATGCAGTTGCAGGAACAGTGCACACCCAAATGAGTGCATTGGGTGCTAGAGTGGGACCATAGGGGAACCATGGGGGTGGGGTAGGCAGTTAATGAGACAAATTTGGTAGGGTACAGTGAGAAATGTTGCAAGCCTCACAGCAAAAATGGTCCAAAAAGCTTGAAGCAACTGTCACTTAGCTACCCAAATGTTAAGATTCAGCCTTTTGTCTCCTAAAAATCCACCATATGAAACTTCCAATTTAATATTTGATATAGCACATCTTCTTCACAACAAATATTCTCAACATTATCTGACCCTGAGTTAACTGCTTTACCAAAGTGACAGATATAGTTAATGGTTTTGCAGCTAATGAGTAATTACCAAGTAGAGAAAAAATGCCAATCACCTGGCAATTATATTCACCATCTTAATTTCAATTAAGTTTAGTGAAACAGAAAATTGGACAGAGTGCATAATGAGTAGCTAATTCACTAGCATTTCTTGAGATTGAAACTGAAGTTAAAAATAAGTTAAGCTTCTATTGTAGTTGGATGATACACTGCATACCTCAGCTATAAGAGCAGCCAGTCCTGGATTGCAAAGCAAAAGCCAACGTCTTGGTGTGATTCCATTCGTTTTATTCTGAAATTTTGCTGGCTCGATATCACTGAAGTCCTTAAATCTGATTCATGGAGAAAAGAACAGAACATCTAAAACAATACCAATAACAAAGCAATTTGATTTTCAATTATTTTCAAATGTAATTCTAAGAAAAAGTCACTAATACAGACAAATAATGGACTAAGTATCAATTAAGGTAATCTCTCAGAGTAAGTACAACATTGATCTTATCCCAAAGCATTACTTAGAAAAATACGATGACCAAGATATTGTTGGAGTGGGGCACCTTGCAGAATGGCCCGGTAGACATATTCATGTATGTTTAGTTTTTGAAACATTTTTGCTGTAGTTGCTGTAAGTGTATTCCTTGCCCAATTAAAGAATTGTAAATAAATAGAACATCAATTGATATAGAAAGTAAAATAGAAAGACAAAGGAAAATTAGATTCAAGAGACAATGACAAAAGGAGAGGAAAGCAAAATAAATACATTTTGCAATAATTCAGACCTGAAAAAAATGGGATCCCACATTTTCTATGCAAGCGAGGTTCATGAGCAGTCATTAACAACTAATGTGTTGTTAAAAAGCTACTGATATTGTTAATACCAGACTTACCTTTTTATGATGAATTAATGGGCAATAAATCTGCAAATACAGGAATGTTATGAACCTCTCAGGTCCAGATGCAATTTTTGCTGGGTGACTGGTTGAGAAAATTGGCCAGCAAATTACAACTCATAGGGTACCTCTTCCTCCAATTTGCATTACCAATACTGTATGCTGTTCAAAACTATTACTTTATCAGCAAAGGCACTTAGCACCTGATGGAGGAACTTGGTATTTGTGAGGGGATTTGCTACTGAGGGCCAATTGCCTGTCTTACTGACAGCTCCTTTATAAACAGCACCACCCTGCAAATCCCTATAACTCCCCCATGATCTCTGGCATGGATTCTAGGCCTTAGATTGGTGTTGTTCCACCAGCAGCCACTGCCTTCTTGATAAGGTTGTTGTACAATAGAAATACCAACCCCCATGGATCTTCCACCCCTGGGGTCTTCATTCATGGGAGGAAGGTCCAATGCTGTCCTGCCAATGGCTGATTAACCTTCAATGCAGTGGACCTGCCAACTGCGACAGGATTCCACCCAAGATATTGTATTCCATTCTTGCATATTTTTAATTAAGTAATTCATATTTTCATATGCCAACTTCCTCTATTGTGTTATTATTTCTTGAAGAAGGGCTCATGCCCGAAACGTCGATTCTCCTGCTCTTTGGATGCTGCCTGACCTGCTGCGCTTTTCCAGCAACACATTTTCAGCTTATTAGTGCTTAACAAGTGATACGAATGTATTAACTATATATAATAACTGGGTGACGCTACAATTCAATTTCACTAATTCTACAATTGTGGTGGAAAATCATTTTCATCAATATCCCCTGTTGGAAATCTTTGTATCTGGAGTTGGAGTCAGATTCAACTAAAATATCATTTCTCCTCTTGCCACTCCATCCATTCTATTAAGATGTCTGGTTATGTCAAAGCCTTGTAGGTGAAAATCACATACTTGCTTAGGTAAGGCATCAAAAGATGATAATGACAACAAAATAATCCTTTTTAAGAGATGAGGAGGAAGTCATAATTGCAGGAAGAGAGAAATGTTTTAAATAAGTGATGAAAAGTCAATTTAATATTTTCATGAAAGAATAGACATATGGATAGGAAGACTTTGAGAATGGATTTCCACCTGGTGAGTTACATCACTCTTTTGGCATTGAACAATGATTTGTGTCTGCATTTTTTTTCTGAAGAGGAAATTCAATGTGAATTCCCTGCACCAGCTTACTTCTACAATACTGAAGCATTAATTTATATGACTAACTTAGAAGTATAGAAATTACATTTCAGCCATAGTAGTGCACACCAGTAACAGCTAGGAACCACTAGGTAAGAAAGAAATGATGCTTTGCTCTCATATTTCACTCTCAGATAATTTGCTATACTACTCAGCAATTTTCACAAACTTTCCAAGAATCATGTCTATATTAGCTCTATCTGGAGAGCAAAGGCAGGAAACAGCACAGGAATCTGAGAGACTTAGAACTGTTCTGATGTAGAACTCAAAGCCCTTCATTTGAAGTTGGGAGAAAGCAGGAATAACTGAGTATGGGTATCTGTCAGCTGCCCAGAGATATTATGTGCTACCTGAATAGAAATGGCACTGAGAATTAGTTCCTTACCCCAAAGATTAAGTAACATGCCTCAAACAGTTCAATGGCATCTTCCTACTCCAAGGCTGGCAACACAATCTACTTGTTACTGTCCCTCCTCATCTACACTTTCCTCCCTCTTAAACATTATTAACAATTCCATGGGCGGCACGGTGGCACAGTGGTTAGCACTGCTGCCTCACAGCGCCAGAGACCTGGATTCAATTCCCGCCTCAGGCGACTAACTGTGTGGAATTTGCATGTTCTCCCCGTGTCTGCGTGGGTTTCCTCCGGGTGCTCCAGTTTCCTCCCACAGTCCAAAGATGGGTCAGGTGAATTGGCCATGCTAAATTGCCTGTAGTGTTAGGTAAGGGGTAAATGTAGGGGTATGGGTGGGTTGCACTTCGGCGGGTCGGTGTGGACTTGTTGGGCTGAAGGGCCTGTTTTCACACTGTAAGTAATCTAAACTAATGCACATTGTATTTGGGTTAAAGGTGGCTCTAAATTGGCATCCTTTACTATGTTCTATTCAATGCTATAGAAAATGAGGTTGGCATCTTTCCAAAACACTACACAGGTATAACCATCAGCTTTTTTTGCTGATTCCTTAATTTTACAGAGTATTTTTCACTATTTCTTAGCTCCATTTCAAACCCCATTTCAATCCCAGGTCTACTATAAGAATGGGAAGGAAATATGGGGAGACAGATGACAATGCTACTTACATTGGTAATCATGAAGAGAAACAAGGAAGTTATTTCTCTCATCACTTCTGATTTTGTGGGCGGCACAGTGGCACAGTAGGCGGCATGGTGGCACAGTGGTTAGCACTGCTGCCTCACAGCGCCAGAGACCCGGGTTCAATTCCCGCCTCAGACGACTGACTGTGTGGAGTTTGCACGTTCTCCCCGTGTCTGCGTGGGTTTCCTCCGGGTGCTCCGGTTTCCTCCCACAGTCCAAAGATGGGTCAGGTGAATTGGCCATGCTAAATTGCCTGTAGTGTTAGGTAAGGGGTAAATGTAGGGGTATGGGTGGGTTGCACTTCGGCGGGTCGGTGTGGACTTGTTGGGCTGAAGGGCCTGTTTTCACACTGTAAGTAATCTAAACTAATGCACATTGTATTTGGGTTAAAGGTGGCTCTAAATTGGCATCCTTTACTATGTTCTATTCAATGCTATAGAAAATGAGGTTGGCATCTTTCCAAAACACTACACAGGTATAACCATCAGCTTTTTTTGCTGATTCCTTAATTTTACAGAGTATTTTTCACTATTTCTTAGCTTCATTTCAAACCCCATTTCAATCCCAGGTCTACTGTAAGAATGGGAAGGAAATATGGGGAGACAGATGACAATGCTACTTACATTGGTAATCATGAAGAGAAACAAGGAAGTTATTTCTCTCATCACTTCTGATTTTGTGGGCGGCACAGTGGCACAGTAGGCGGCACGGTGGCACAGTGGTTAGCACTGCTGCCTCACAGCGCCAGAGACCCGGGTTCAATTCCCGCCTCAGACAACTGACTGTGTGGAGTTTGCACGTTCTCCCCGTGTCTGCGTGGGTTTCCTCCGGGTGCTCCGGTTTCCTCCCACATCACAAAGATGTGCAGGTTCAGGTGAATTGGCCATGCTAAATTGCCCGCAGTGTTAGGTAAGGGGTAAATATAGGGGTATGGGTGGGTTACGCTTTGGCGGGTCGGTGTGGACTTGTTGGGCCGAAGGGCCTGTTTCCACACTGTAATCTAATCTAATGTAATCTAATCTAATAATGATAAAGAGGACGACAATGGGTAGTCACAGTGAAATCCAGATGCACTACATTTCCTCTTGCTCCTTTGTTCTAAATCTCTGCAAGTCAGTATCTGTGACATTTGTTCCCCATTCATAGATATCAGCTTAGATGCTTTCTCCAGAGGTGATTAGATCAGGATACAGGAACAGACATAGATCATTCAGCTTCTTTAGCCTACTTCACTATTTTAGATCAGGGCTGTTCATCTAACTCAATGCCATCCCTTATGCTATATTCTGATGTCAGTAGTATCTAGAAATTTACCTAAACCCAAGTCACGGGAAGCATCCTTTCTGTATTCAAAGTCATGATACACATTGAAAAGAAGGAATCTTGTCCCGACACAGTGATTCTGACATCAACCACCGAGGATATGAAATAACTGAGAGGGGAGATTGTTAAGCCTACAAATGTTCTTTCTGGTATCAGCATGGGAGATTCTTTGTTAGAAGCACAAATACAGCAAGTAGCAATCGATCATCTTTGTTATCTCCGCAAAAAACTCAATCAAGTTTGTAAGACATGACCTTTTCTGCACAAAACCACCCAGCCTATCACGATTAAATCAATATTTTTCCAAGCGTCAGTAAGTCCTATCCTTAAGAATCTTCTCCAATAATTTCCCTATCACTGACATTAGGCTCACCAGTGGTAACATCCAGGGTTATCCCTGTTGTGCTTCTAAACCAAGGAACAATATTGGCTATTCTCCAGTCCTCTGGGACCTCTCCTGTGACTAAACAGAATACAAAGATTTTGTACAAGGCCCCAGCAATTTTCTTCCCGGCCTTCTCAGTATTTTAGAATAGATTTCATCAGGTCTTGGGGCTTTGTCTAGTTTAATGCTTTTAAAAACAATCAACACCTTCTTTCTTTTTAAACTGACATGTCCTAGAATATCAACATACCCCTCCTGAGACTCACCATCCATCATGGCCTTATCCTTTGTGAACACCAATGCAAAGTATTCATTAAGAACCTCACCTACTTCCTCCAGTTATACGGATAAATTCTCTCCTTAGTCTTTGGGTTGACCTATCTTTCCTGAGCTATCCTTTTGCTCCTTTTATACATATAAAATATTTGGAATTTTCCTTAAACCTGTTTGCCAAAGTCAGAAGTCACATGATGCCAGGCTATATGCCAACATGTTTATCTGAAATCACAAGCTTTCGGAGCGCTGCTCCTTTGTCAGGTGAAATAGAGGGAAGCGCACAGGCAGAGAGAGCATTGCAAGTTAATTCCAGGTAATTAAGAGTGTCAAAAGTAGTACAAATAGTGTGAGTGGAGTGTTGACAGAATGAATAACAAGTCTTTGCAGGTGATCAAAAGTGTCAAATGGTGAGTAAAATGTCAACAGCTGAATAGCAAGTGAAGGGATGAACCATGATCTGATTAACTGAGGCAGAGAGATAATTTAAAAAATCAAAAATAAAATGGTCCTAGAGACAAACCAAATGACTCAAATAACAAAGTATAACCTGTTTGCCGAAGACATTTCATAGCCCCTTTTAGCACTTCTAAGTCCTTGACTAAGTTCTTTCCCTGCTACATTGCATTCTTCGAGGACTCTCTCTGTCTTCAGTTTCCTAAACCTTGTGTATGCCTCTTTTTTCTTTTTGACTCAACTCTCAATGTTTCTTCTTATCCAAGGAACTCTAATCAATTGGCTTTTAAAAGATTCCCATGTGCCAATGTGGATTTACCCTCAAACAGCTGCCCCCAGTCTGCATTCCCTCATTCCTAATGTTGTGGTAGCTAGCCTTCCCTCAATTTAATACTTTCACCTGAGGACTAATCTAATTCTTATCCATAAATAACTTAAAAATTCAAAAATTATGGTCACTGTTCCCAAAATGCTCCCCCATTGAAACATTGATCACCTGGCTGGGCTCATTTCACAATACCAGCTCAAGTATGGCTCCTTCCCTAGCTGGACTATTTACATATTGTTTCAATAAACCATCCTGGAGACACCTAACAAATTCTCCCCAACCCAAGCCCATTTTTCCATAATCTGTCCACATATCCGTTCCTCTATCACCTGCTGGCTGTTGGGAGGCCTGTAATACAATCTCAAAGTGACTGCACCCTTCCTAGTCCTGAACTCTAACCACATGGCCTCACTAGATGAGCTCTCCAAGGTGTCTTCCCTCAGTAGAACTGTGATATTCTCCCTAAACAGTATTGCAATTCCTCTACCTCTTTTATATCCCTCTCTATCAAACCTGAAACATCTAAATCATGGAATGTTAGTCTTGTCCCACTCTCGACCAAGTCTCTCTAGCAGCTACAACTTCATAGTTATATGTATTAATCCAAGCTTTAAGTTTATCTGCCTTACCTGTCATACTCCTGGCATTAAAACAAATACACTTCAGACCCCAATCTCACCGTGTTCAGTAACCTCTCCCTGTCTGTTCTTCCTCTTGCTATTACTGGTCTTAGTCTGAGACTCCTCTGATCATTTTACTTGCTGACCTATTGCACTTGGTTCCCACCCTTGGTCACACTAGTTTAAACCCTCCTTAGTGGCCCTAGCAAATCTCTCTGCCAGAATATTGATGCCTATCCACTTTAGGTGCAATTTGTCCTTCTTGTACAGTTCCCACCTGCCCTGGAAAACATCCCAATAATTGAAATCTGCCCTCCTATACCAGCTCTTTCACCACTTATTTAACTGTACTATCTACATGTACCTTGTGTAAGGGCATGTCGCACAGGAAATAATCCCAAGATAATAACCCTAGAAATCCTGCTTATCAACTTCCTACATAACTCTTTGAACTCTATTTACAAGACATCGTCTTTCTTTCTGCCAATGTTAGTACCAATATAGACCACAACCTATGCCTGCTCAGAAATATCTTTGATTTTGACAACAAAGAGACAAGCCATTATCCTGGAGTCTCACTTGCAGCCACAGAAACGCCTGTCTGTCCCCCTGACGACAGGGTCCCCTGTCACCTCTGCTTGCCTACGTTTCAATCCAATCACTGTGATGCCACTGGTCTAGCTGCTGAGAAGGCATCTTGTCCAACAGTATCCAAAACAGTATACCTGTTTGAAAGAGAATGGCCACTGGGGACTTCTGCCTGCTCACACTTATTCACCTTCCTGTTGGCACCCAATTATTCTCTGGTGGAGTGACCAGCTCTCTAAATGTACTATCCAAGACATTCTCAGCCTCATGGCTGCTCCATAGTGAGCCCATTTGCATCTGCTGGTGCTCCATCTGACAAATCAGAAGCTGCAACTCAACACACTTCCTGCTTATGTAGACACTATGGACACTGGAAGTGTCCCTGATTTCCCACATACTACAGGACAAGAACTCCGTATGTTGAGTTCTCCTGCCATTCTGAACCATATCAACTAAATCTACCATATCAACTACAGACAGTCGTCCAGAAACTGACTGCAAAACCTAATCCACTAGTCACCAAACTCAGGTCTCTCACTGCAGCCCTGTATTCCTAGCAGACTTCAATTACAAAAGGTTAGTACTTTATCCCACAGTCCTGGTTGGGCCGAAGGGCCTGTTTCCACACTGTAGGTAATCTAATCTAATTTCTCTCCAGACACTACTCCCTCAGTCTGCAAACTTGATTCCTGAGCAGCCATGCCCAGGTCACATTTTGAATAGTGATGTCACCTTCAAAGCTCTGCCCCTAGATACATTTCCACATTCACTCTGACTGACCCTAATCTTCAGGTATTTGCCCTGCTGCTGCTGTTCACCCCCAGGTTCTGTCTTCTTCACTTAGTTCCTGCTGCTGATGCTGCTTGGACTGACCTCAGTCCAAGTTCTGCTCCTCAGGTATTTATCCTGCTGCCATTCCTGCTGTTCATCCCAAGGTTCACTCTCTTTCACTCTGCTGTAAGGATATTAGTGAACCTGATGAGTTTTTCACGACAATTTCTAATAGATTTTATGGTCATTATTAGACTCGTAGTTCAATCTACTGTGGCAGGATTCAAACCTGTGTCCCCAGAACATTATCTGAGTCTCTGGATTAACAGTCCAGCAATAATACCACTAGGCCATTGCCTCCCCAAATGCATCTGCATCCATCTTCAGCCAGAAATGCCGGGTGATTGGCCCTCTTGGCTTTCTGCTGAGGTCTCCTAAAGTTCCAGATGTCAGCCTTTAGCCAAGTGGACACACTATATAAAATCAAGAAACAATTGGACACAAAGGCTGTGGGCCTTGACAACATTCCTGCAGCAGTACTGAAGGCTTGTACTCCAGAACTAGCCACACCCTAGTCACACACTAGTCAAGTTGTTCCAGTCAAAGTACAATTTTGGCATCTTCCTCACAATGTAGAAAATTTCCCAGGTATGTCCTGTTCACAGAAAATAGGATAAAGCCAACCGGTCAGTTATCAGCCAATTAATCTAGTCTCAGTCATCAAAGAAAATTCTATAGGTTACACAGTAAAAAGGATCCACCAAAAGTCCGAACAGAAACAATAAAAGAGAATGCTATTGAACAGTGAAATATGAATTCTGAAATATGCCTTTAAGAAAACAGCAGCACAGACCAGAAAAAAAACTCTTTAAACAGAATGCTAGAATCAGAACTGAATTGGAGTTGAATAACTGTTTTCAGCCAACACAGGTACAATGGACTCAATAACCTTCTTCTGAATGGAAAAAGTCCTACGTTTCTATGGAGGATCAGATCAGGTCGCAAGCAGTTGCAGCATTTTTCTGGGGCCTTTGAGGGTATTTCTGCATCTTCTATGTTTATCTATAGGATTTATCCGATGGGATTTTCTTTGGCTGGACTGTCAGTTGATATTGATGATAAACGCAGCCCACGTCATTCTTTGCAACTAGTACTGTATTAAAATGAGAGTGTTTTCCTGTGTATGTCAATGAGAAGCACACTACTCATGGGAAGGGAGATTGTGGAATCTTCAGCTGCCTATTGAACTGGAGGACTATCTTGGCTACAATGTCAGCAAGAATGGGCAGTAAATCATTTTAGGGCAATTTGCTCCACTCCTCTGCAATTGCTAGAAATTAGATCCTGTCATCATGACTTTTGAATGTATTGTTCAGTCAACTTTTATGATGTACGAATGGTGGTTCAGTCTCTTGCAAGTAAGAACAATTATATAAAAGTTGGCGAAGATCATTCAGAATTATTATAGGCTAAGAATAATTTAAACACATTCAAACATATCCTTACACTTGATCTTTGATGATCTTGGAATGAATCTTGGCTACGCCATTCACTGTATGAGAACCAACAATACAAAGGTGTGCCATATTTATCTTCTTTTCTCCATCCTCTTCTATCAGTGACATTCTTCTTAAACGTTGGTTATCTTCAGGATAAAAAGTTCGAATTGCCTATGGAAAAGAGCAGTTGTATGAAAAATGCAGAATTTTAAAAAATAGACCAGTTAGAGTCATAGAATCATAGAGATGTACAGCATGGAAACAGACCCTTTGGTCCAACCTGTCCATGCCGACCAGATATCCCAACCCAATCTAGTCCCACCTGCCAGCACCCAACCCATATCCCTCCAAACCCTTCCTATTCATATACCCATCCAAATGCTTCTTAAATGTTGCAATTGTACCAGCCTCCACCACATCCTCTGGCAGCTCATTCCATACAAGTACCACTCTCTGCGTGAAAAAGTTGCCCCTTAGGTCTCTTTTATATCTTTCCCCTCTCACCCTAAACCTATGCCCTCTAGCTCTGGACTCCCCGACCCCTGGGAAAAGACTTTGTCTATTTATTCTATTCATGCCCCTCATAATTTTGTAAACCTCCATAAGGTCACCCCTCAGCCTCCGACGCTCCAGGGAAAACAGCCCCAGCCTGTTCAGCCTCTCCCTGTAGATCAGATCCTCCAACCCAGGCAATATCCTTGTATATCTTTTCTGCACCCTTTCAAGTTTCACAACATCTTTCCGATAGGAAGGAGACCAGAATTGCACGCAATATTCCAACATGGCCTAACCAATGGCCTGTACAGCTGCAACATGACCTCCCAACTCCTGTACTCAATATTCTGACCAATAAAGGAAAGCATACCAAACGCCTTCTTCACTTTCCTATCTACCTGCGACTCCACTTTCAAGGAGTTATGAACCCGCACTCCAAGGTCTCTTTGTTCAGCAACACACCCTAGGACCTTACCATTAAATGTATAAGTCCTGCTAAGATTTGCTTTCCCAAAATGCAGTACCTCGCATTTATCTGAATTTCAATTTCAATACAACAAAATTTGAGAGTAAGAAGTCATTTTGGTCAAAACAATTGATTAATCCGCTCCAAATTGTTGCAGCGCATTTTTTAAAAAGTGAGTGCACAATTAATTAATGCAAATAAAGAATAAATTGACCTCACTCCATTTTAGTCACATATATTAGATGCAATGTCCTATGACTAAACATGTTAGTACTTCTTTGTCAACATAGACAACTGTTCAGCTACTAGCCTGAAACATAATATGTTCCTTAACTATATGAATGAGGTCTCTTAATCCTGTTTCAAGAACTGCACACTAATGTAGGTTTGCTCACTGAGCTGAAAGGTTCATTTCCATGGAAATGAGCTTTTCAGCTCAGCAAGCAAACCTACATCCAAAACCTCAACCTGAGCTACAAATCTTCTCAAGACTCTCAACTTCACGTTAAATTGGTGTAACCATTCAGCATTTTCCAGTGGGCCACTCCTTCATATCTTATATTCTCACACCATACCACCTTACATAATATTAAAACTTCCATCCTCTGTTTCCTATTCCTCTTGGAAACAGGCCCTTCTGCCCAACTCATCATTCCAAGCTGTTTACCTCTACAACTCTCTGTCAGTTGTTATTAGGAGATAACTGCTCTTCTTTCTGATTGCACTTGTATGGGGAGCTTCTACTATCCTCAATATTTCTCTCTCTTGCTAAGATTAACAATTTTGTCCTGCTAATTTATACGTTGTGCTATTCTGCTTCACGTGTCTTTAAACGTTTCAACAGAGTACAATCTAACCTACTAGAACAATTCTTGGAGAAGTGAGCACAAATTAAATGACAGAATTGCAAGTCGAGGAAAACTCATGTACTCACACTAATGACAGAGGCTACCTTTGCATGATAAACAACACTGGGGATGGTTGTGAGAATATGATGGGGTAATGGATCAAGCACCAGTAAGGAAACACTTAGAAAATTGTGATCTTACTGCTACAATATTTGAGATAGCTATAGAAAAAAATTAAAAAGGTAAAAACAATGACTGCAGATGCTGGAAACCAGATTCTGGATTAGTGGTGCTGGAAGAGCACAGCAGTTCAGGCAGTCTCCAAAGTGCAGCAAAATTGACGTTTTGGGCAAAAGCCCTTCATCAGGAATAAAGCTGTCTGAACTGCTGTGCTCTTCCAGCACCACTAACCCAGAACATAGAATAGAATTATCCAGAGTGAAAAATAATTAACTGGGGAGGGACAATATCAACAGTAAGAACATATGGGCCAAATTGATTCAAATAAAATTTTAGCTGGAAAAATTGATTTGAAGAATGGCCTGATTGTAAAGAGCAGCCAGTTTGGGCACAGTAGGTATATATTCCCATGAAGGATGAATAAATGCAGAACTCTCTGGATGACAGAAAAGATACAATTAGATGAATCAGAAAAATTATCTAGATGACTGATGTCAAATTGATAATTCAAGAAGAGCCAGGCTGAATTCAGAAAGTTGAAGGGAAGCAAAAAAAAAGAAAGGGAAGTATAGACGGATTGGGTAGAGACTGGCAAGCACCACAAAAGGGAATCCAAAAATCCTCTATAGGCACCTAAATAGCAAAGATGTGATGAGAAGAGGAGTTGGACTGATTAGGGATCAAAAAAGGGAATTCGCATATAGACATAGAGGATGTGGCTGAGTAGTAATGATGATACGGTAAATGTGTTTTTATCAAAGAAAATGCTGCCAAAGTCATAATGAAGCAGGAGATAGGTAAAATACTGAATGGGCTAAAGATTCATAAAGAAACATTATATAGGAAGGCTAGCTGGATTCAAAAATGCTGTTATCAGAAATAGATGAATCATCTCCAAGTATGAGGAATAAAAGTAGATATGGACAGGATGAAGAATCAGACTGCTAGACTTTATTGTCCCTCATGCTGCAAAATAGTATCTGGCCCAGGATCAATGCAGTGGTCCCAACCACCTATTTCACCCTGAATTTTTCTCTTAATCTAAAATAGGTAGAGTCATGTCAAATCCCCAAGCCTACCTCCTTTCTGACCTCCAACTTCTATCACGATTTCTTTAACAGACTGACATTGGTAAATTATATGAATGAATATGGTGGGAGCAAGTCTGAGGGAAGCAGATGGTACATGAGACCCATTGATGGATAAGGGCAATCATTATGTCCTAGTGTTACCTGTTTTTGTATTGTCTTTTTTAAAGAAAGATGTTGCCATTGTCCAAGCCTCTGGAACCTTGTCATAGAAGGATAAAAATTAGGAGCAGGAGTTGACCATTCGGTCCTTTGAGCTTGCTTCACTCATTTGATCATGGCTGATTAAGCAACTCAATATCCTGTTTCCACCTTCTCTTCACACCCTTTGATTTCTTTAGCCCTAAAAGCAATATCTAATTTCTTCTGGGAAACATTCAATGTTTGGCCTCAACTGCTTTCTGTGTCAGAGAATTCCACAGTCTCACCACTGAATAAAGAAATTTCTCATCTTAATCATAAAAAGCCTACGCTCTATCCTGAGACTGTGCCCCTGTTTCTAGATTCTCTGTTCATTGGGAGCATCCTCGCTGTAATTGCCATGCCTAGTTCTGTTAGAATTTTATAGATTTCTATGATATTCCCCGCATTCTTCTACACTCTAATAAATCAATTTCAACCAATCCAGACTCTCGTCATATATTAGTCCTGACATTCCAGGAATCAGCTTATTGCACTCCTTCCATAACCAAAACATCCTTCCTCAGGTAAAGAGACCAAACCTGCACTCAGTACTCCAAGGTGTGCTCTCACCATGACCCTGTATAATTGCAGCAAGACATCCCTGCCCCTGTACCTCCTGCGATGAAGGCCAACATACCAATTGCCTTCTTCACTGCCTACTGTGCATGCATGCATACTTTCAATCACTGCTCTACAAGACACCCAGGTCTTGTTACATCTCTGAGTAAAAAATGAGGTCTGCAGATGCTGGAGATCACAGCTGCAAATGTGTTGCTGGTCAAAGCACAGCAGGCCAGGCAGCATCCTATCACAGCTGCAAATGTGTTGCTGGTCAAAGCACAGCAGGCCAGGCAGCATCCTATCACAGCTGCAAATGTGTTGCTGGTCAAAGTGCTGCCTGGCCTGCTGTGCTTTGACCAGCAACACATTTGCAGCTGTGATAGGATGCTGCCTGGCCTGCTGTGCTTTGACCAGCAACACATTTGCAGCTGTGATAGGATGCTGCCTGGCCTGCTGTGCTTTGACCAGCAACACATTTGCAGCTTGTTACATCTCTCCCTTTCTCAATTTATCACCATTCAGATACACAACTTTGCTTTGAAAGAGCTACATTAGTACCTGTTTTCATGAATCCAAAGAGGATTTTCGCTTTTACGAAAAACAGCGATACTTTTATCCACTTCAATCATGCACCTTTGCTTTTATGCCATTTTCGGCTTGTGAAAGGTTTCCTGGGAACCCTCTACTTTCGGATAGCAGGGGCTACCTATAATAATTTGTCCTTAATTTTGCTACCAAAGTGAACAACCTCATAGGCATCCATATTGTACTTCATCTGACATGCATTTTCCCTCTCATAACGTGTCCAAATTACACCGAAACATCTCTGCATCCTCTTCACAGCTCACCCTCTCACCCAGCTTTGTGTCATCGGCAAACTTAGAGATATTATATTTGGTCATTTATTATATTTCATCTAAATCATTAATGTAAATTGTGAATAGGTGGGGTCCAAGCACTGACCTCAAGCATAACCTAAGAATTCTTGGAACGTTACTACCAGTGCATCCACTATCTTCACAGCTACTTTGAAAACTTTTCTCTGTACTTGAGCACATGTGATAATAAAGGATATCCCGTTCTTCTGTTCTATTTTTCTACTTCTTTTAATACACTATGATGCATCTCATCAGGTCCAGCGGACATATCAGTCTTTAGTTCCATTAGTTTCTCTCCTACTTCCTTCCTCGTGATAATCATCATACTTATTTCCTCTCCTTCTTTTACCCCTTGATTATTTCATATTTGTGAAATGGTATTCATGTCTTCTTCTGTGAAGACTGATGCAAACTATTTATTCAATGTCACTGCCATTTCGTGGTTCCCCATTATTATTTCCCCAGCCTTATTCTCTAAAGGAC